>NC_135506.1:52232293-52532293 GCF_052857255.1 Amblyomma americanum
GGAGAGTGAATTGCGCTCGAGTTGCGATTCATGAAAGGGGTAGTCATCGTCAGCCACCTGAGTGAGGGCGGGTGGGAGTCATATGCGTACAAAAAATCTTCGTGAGATTGTGGGGTTGGTAGCTTCCCACGTAGCAAATGACTCGCACGTGCGCACGTGTTAGGCAACCTTGAACCTGTTGTCTTTTCCGGTAATGTTCTATGCTTTCCACGACTCTTGAAGTTCTCGTTTAAGTGCACCGACACTGGCGGTCTCAAAATAAATGCGGTGATCAAGGCGCACGGAATGGTCCACAATAGCACTGCGCCCACCTTTTAAAGTTGCGGACACCGTTCCTGTGTTGCCGAAGCCTTTGTGAAAAGTTTTCTACTTCGCCAACCTAACTGGAGGAAAACGCAGCACAGAAAATTTCCTAAACTGCGCCGGGCACTCATTAATTTGGGGCTTGGTCTGTCAGCCCTGGCATGAGGCGCCCTAGGGTTGACGACAGCTTGTCCCACCCCTGCATTCCTGCTGCGCCATAATAGGCGCATGTGTCCCATTGCCATAGTCGTCCCGCCTGGGGCAGCCAGTCGAATCTATTCGCTGATAACGCCCGCGCAGAAGTTCAAACGTCGAGTAGAATGAAGCTCGCGTGACTGCATCAAAATTACGAAAGCGATGTTAAGGAATAGACGGAATTATTGTTTCGTACGAAAATAATCCTTTTGTGCTTTCTGATGGACACCACCGCGGACCACGTTACAGCATTTGTTAGCATTAAATGCTCAGGTTTCCAGGAATTAATTTTTGGTTTTTATCTCCCGGGACACTATTATCATGGAAATAAAGAAGAAACTGTAAAATATACGCCTTCCCGTTTTCGTATTTTGAATTTGCAGGTTAACCCGCCGCGGTGGCTGAGTGTATTTATGGAGCTCGGCTGCTGACCCGAAAGACGCTGGTTCGATCCCGTTCGCAGAGGTCGAATTTCTATGGAGGCGAAATTCTAGAGGTCCGTGTACAGTGCGACGTCAGCGCACATTAATGAACCCGGGGTGGTCGAAATTTCCGAAGCACTTCACTACGGCGTCCCTCATAGCCTGAGTCGCTTTAGGACGTGAAACCCCCCATGAGCTACGTTCCAGCGTTTGTAGGCTTTAACTGCTCAGATTTCCGACGATTATTTCTTTTGTTTTTTATCTCCCAGGCCACTGTTATCATCCCGATAAACTGGAAACGGTGAAAAATTTGCGTGCTAATTTTCGTCTTTTCTTTCTGCAGGTTACCTAGTTGCACTACATCGCTCTCGCGATAACTTCAGCTTCGTCAAGCTCGCACATCGATTGAATTCAACGCTTGAAAGAACCACGGCGTTTTCTGCGCGTGCGCAAGCAAGCCATGTCCTCGAAGGAAGCACGTTGCCTCGAGTAATCTCAGATATCTATGTTCATCAGAGCACGAAATGCCTCGATTTCTGAGGACACGCCCACCGAAAGACCGTCGCCGTCTGCTCAGTCGACACTTTTTCTTATGCCGGGACCATCAGTGTCAAGTTTTTCCTAGAAGCTTGCATTAGGGAGTCATTTGTGAGACAAAGCGCTCGTTTCCAGCGCGTCTGAGCACCGCATGTGAGCCGAGGTGAGCCTCATTCTTGAGATATTTTTGACGTCAATTAGGAACCTTAGAGTTACAGTGGAAGGGATTAGCGCGGTAACTTAATCTCGCTAAGTTCCTGTTGATGAAGTTCGATATGCTAACAGGAGCAACATAAAAAAGCCACAAGGTCGAAAACAGGCGCTCGCACAATACACTTTTCCTGCTGAAGTGTGGGTTTCAGAAGTAGTTGATGCTAATCAACAGTTATTTCGTCATCATAGGCGTTCCCCTCAGCTCCATCGGTCACTGCAGGCTACAGCAGTTCACCTCGAGCTGTTCGTGAACACTTCTTCCGTGCGCCCCTCCTGCCCCTTAAAGAAATAAACTAAGTGGGTGCTTTGTGGCAAAAATCGTGAGATAAGTCATTGCCGCGTCACGACTGGGTATTGGGACCTATTTGCAATTTGATGTCCCGTATTTAGTTGGATCAATTCGGTGTAACCCATTCGATGTCAAACAAAAATATGTCCACGGCTGCTTGCTTATGAGTCTTGTGTAAAAATACCGGAATATATCTATGACGGCTGCACAGCTACAATTGTCCTCCATAAAGTCAGTAAAAAAAAATGGGACACCTGAGTTGCGCGTTAAGGTGTGGCGCGATAGTGTTGACTGTTGCGGAATATATGCGGAATAGGTCATTCTCAACTTTACACTCATGGATCCTTGGGAGTCGTCATACCCCTAATGGCGCTTTGGTGCAGCGGTTAAGCGATGCGCCACAGCCCTTCGATGCCAGGGGCTGGCACTGGCGGGGCTTGACACCAAGGTTGCTCACGAATAACTGACTGAACGTCCGCCAGACCCGGTGGGTAGTTTGCTCACAATCTGGTGGGCAAGCTGCGATGATGCCACGAGGTCACATGACTTAGGTGGTCCATCTATCACCTACGTGGGCCACCTAGGTTCCTTCTCTGGGGATTCTTCGTGCATTTTTCACCCACGGAAAAGGACGCCGATGACGACACCAGCTTTTCTGCGACAGGGGCTCATTAAAGCTATCGCGTTCAAACCGCAATAACGGAGAGTGTTAGGCAGAAACATGGTGTAGCCAGTGATAATCGCCGCCTGTTTGTAAGAGGTATTAGGAGGCCAGGATTTGTAACAGTGGGTAACAAGAGATAATCAACATGTTACTAATCTGCGATTCCCTGATGGTGTGGAAGGCGATCGACATTTATTGGAGGTCCCGGTAGCCGCGGCTGATGAACCGGCGGAGCGGGCAGTCGACGTTGCTGGCCAGGCCGGTCGCCGAAAGCGCTCTCATCAGCGCGAGCGAGCCCGCGCTCCGAGCTTTGTCATCAGCGCCACTGGCGATACCACCGCCGCTACAATGTCATTGTCTTTCAAAACATGATCAATGATGAAAAGATGATCAAGTGCAAAACATGGTCAGTTACTTAGACAGGCTGAGCCAAACGATGGGTCTAAGAGTTAAGGAGCAGAAAACTAAATTAATGTTGAAGAGTCTCGGAAGGAAACAGCAGATTATGATTGCTAGTGAGGCGCTTGAAGTGGAGAGGTAGCGAGAGGTAGTGACTTAGGAAACTAATGACTTAGAATGGCAGTGACCCAGAAAAGCAGTGACTTAGAAAGGCAGCATCTTAGGAAGGTACCGAATTAGGAAGGTAGCGATTTGGAAATGTAGTGGCTTATAAATGTAGTAATTTAGGGCAGGTAATAGCCTCAGATTCAGATCAGTAGGGTGAAACGACTATAAAAAAATTGGGTATAGAGCATTTGGCACGTTCTGTCAGGTCATGAATAGCAGGCTGCCGCTGCGTTGGCTCAGTGGTTATGGCGCTCGGTTGGCTGCTTACTCGAAACACGTAGGTTCAATCCCCTCCTCGGCACTCGAATTCCGATGGAGGTTAAATTGTAGAGTCCCATGTATTGTGCGATGTCAGTGCCAGGTGGTCATCACCAGGTGGTCGTAATTTCGAGAGCATTTGACTACGGCGTTCTGGGTCGCTTTGGGGCGTTAAGCCCCCATAAACCAAAAACCATTTTCCACCTCCAAGCCACTATGTTGTACACTCGTCGATTACAGCAACAACACAAAATTGGCAACAGAAGTTATGTATTGACCGTGAGCATAAATTTCTGCAGCAAATAAACTTTTGGAACTTGTCTTTGTATGAAAGTTATGCCTTTGGAGGAAACATTGCCGTTTCCAGAGGCACATTTAAATCATGCATAAACTGTACAGAACAGTTCACAGTACATTTCTGCATGGCTGAGATGCGGGACCTGCGGTTTTTGAAGGGCGTAAAATATATCACGTTAGTTTAAAATTATACATTCGGAGCTGTTTTTAAAGTTCGATTAGGCAATCTGAGTATTAATACCTGCATCTGCTTCTGTTTACTGCGCGTGTACCTGACTATAAAAAATTGCCTATGATCTATTCGCTGTTTAGATTTTCTCACGTTCTCGACAGCTGCAGGCATGTTGTGTGAGCGCTGATTGTGGAGAATCTTTGAGGGACTGAGACACTTAAACTTCAGTGGCCACCCCACACTTACCTCTCCCTAAACGTTAGGATCGCTAAACCTGGTCTAGAAGCACTTCTGGTAACGGAACTAGCACTCTTTTCCTTTTTAGTGAAGGGTAAAAAAGTGTAGAGCCTCCTGGCACCAGCTGAACCGGGTGGAAATTTTATTCTCTAGAGTGACCAGATGAATACACGTGTCCTCACAGAAAATGTCTTTTAGGATTTTGGCTCTTGGTTTCATCTTAGGGTCGTAATATTAAGACCCTGTTTGAAATTTTAGGGCAGGTAGAAGTGACCTAATACTTTAATGACGTCACAGCTCCTTGTTACTCAAGAGCACTGTCTGCCCCGCATATGACCGATGTTGCTATCGAGGAAAATACTTCGCATGGTTACTGATGAATGCGTCGTTGCAAATCTATGAACGCCAGCTGGTTATCATACATCCGTTTATTATCTTCGTTTGTAACAAAGCCTTAGTTCTCATTCAGCGTCTCCTGCATGAAGAACACAGATGTCGTCTACGTGTGAGCTGGTGTAATGGGGATCCAGGTTGCATCTCTCTCCTTGTCACTGCTTGCACAGAACCTCTAAGGGGCCATTGCAGCCGAAAATAAGTGCTGTAAGGAACTCAGATTCCCATGTTAAATTCTTCGACCCGCTATCTTGTATTACCTTCTATGTACGTTAATTCGGTTGCAAGAGTACATGGAAGGAGCTATCGGTAGCGCCCATGTGCGTTCTAGATCTTATCACCCATCATGTCTTCGCTTCCTTCACTTCACGTGCAGGACATGAAGAAGGACCGACACATCGGTGTCATGAACGCAAGGTACATCAATATATTCGCCAGGTTATGCAAGTTCGCTTGCGTCACCCCAAGGGACATCGTCGACACTTTCAACGAGTTACGCAGCTCTCTCAGTAAAGGAGAATTAAAAGCTTCTGCTCCGTCGTCGTCGCCATCCCGTCGTCCCAAGGGACGCCGCGGTAACATCGGTAAGAGCAGTTCTTCCTAAAGGCGAAGTGTTGTCCTGAATGCTGTAGCGTAGGTACGAGCTGCGCTCAAAGAGGTTGCTATTGCAACTAGCTTTAAAACATATGAAGATCTGCGTAACCACCTGTCCAAAGAAGAATAGTATTGGCTAAGTTACGCAGTGCGGATCTATATGTGCTGGAGAACAGACAAGTGATTGTAGCCCTCCACTGAAACTTGCGCTGGATGTCGTATCACTTAGATGCTGGTTAGATTTTTCTGAAAGCCTTCGATCCGCACTGAATTTAACCAGGCCCTTTGGTCAAAGCGTTTTCTTAACGTGCATTTGCTTTCGTAGGTGCAGCTTTGACTGCAGTGTCTTCATGACCGTTCTAGTGTTGTCTATCCTGAAAAGCAATGCATCGGCATGTGAAAAACAGGCGGATGAAAGGAATCTGGGGAGTTTTTTTCATTGTGTATAGACACGTGAACCTTACAGAGATGAAAGAGAAGATGGTTAAAAAGCGGAGGGGATGAAATATAGGTCACCATACAGAGCAGTCCAAGCGGTGAAGCCGTTCGTGCATTGGTCGAGCGGAGAAGGAATTGCACAGTAAAATACGATGATGCTCGCTTTCGCGTCGGCCAAACAAGACGAAAAAAAGATTTTTGATGCTACGATAGCCTAGTGTTGTGAAAAGCGCTGCAGGATAGATGACCCGAGGTAGTTATGCTTCGACAATTCGTTCAGCCTTCTTGTAGAAATACATTGCGTAGAACACATATTTAGATTAGGCCAAGCCTCAAGGGATCATCATATTGATCCCGATTCGTTACAGTTGGCTTGTTTGTCGTCTCTTTCTGGGCCGGTGCTTGAGCACTGTTTTCCGTGTTATCTTGGTTCAGTGTACGACATAGCGTCCGGCAGTCATCTTGGTAAGAGTCTTGGGTGGCCCTGGTTGGTGAATAGCAAACACCACGGACAACAGCGTTCACTGTTTTTCGTCTGTTTCTTGTCCGTTGCTTGAGCACTGTTTTCCGTTATGTTATCTTGGGTCTGTGTTTTCAATATTTGGTTTTACACGATTAAATGCCAGTTCACTCCAACGTGAACCTTGAAATGTTTACGTATGAAATGCTGGGTCTACACGCTACGATCCGCTGTTCTAACCTCATCTCCATGACACTTTTATGCCACAATCCACAAAAAAATTATGGGGGGATGCAGATTTCAAAACTATTTATGTAGTGTGCTTGTCATAATCATGAAAGCATAGTTTTTGTCTATTCCAAGTATGCATTTAGGTATCGAATATTTCAAATGGAATAGGAGATATAGGGTATCTCGGGGTTTTAATGGGGCTCTTCGTTACAGGCCGTTACCCAAAAAATGTTTTTGAATTATTAGAAATATTTGCAAAACTTTATTACCTACGCTCTGCTTTGTGCGATGATGCCGTTTTAACGCTTGTCTCAGTGAAAATGAATCGCTGGAAAAACCTACCATTCGAACATACAAAGGGTTTGGCTGGTAGTTTAGGAAAGCAACTAAATTTAGTGCAAGTAGCAGTAAGAATAACCGTATCACACAGCTCTACTCTTTACAAATGGATACCAAGCTCAGTTCAACTGCTCAAGGCAAACCAGAGAAAGATCCCGTAAAGCGAAGACTATATCTGCAATATAACGAACAGGGACAAAAAGGCCTGAAGCCTATGTGCACTTCCTGTAGCGTTCCTGCAGTTCCTGTAGCGTTAAATGCGCTGCTGTGATGCCATCTTAAAAGGTGTCGAATGAAACGACGTGAAACTAACTTTAATACTGTATCAAAAATTAAAAATGTTTGCTCCAAATTAGCTTATGGCTGTCATACTTTATTAAGGGCGAGGGAATGTTTTCGTGCATCGATTTTACGCATATTGTACTTCGCCCCGCAGGGGGGCGCCTGCAGCTTGCAGGCGTCGCGACGGTGAGTGGCGTCACCGCGGGTTCCCGAGCATCCGCAGGGACATCCCCGCAAGGGGATGATGGTGAACTGTGCATCACCACGGACCCGAGCACCCGCGCCTCGCCGTGCGTGGCATCGCCGTGTCCGGGGAAAAGGGGATCCTGGTGGTTGAGCCGATGCCGAGCGTTTGGACCCTTAAGGCCCCTCGGCGGAGGCAACACACCACTTTGGCCCCAGCTTCCTGTAGACGGCACCTCCGGCCTGACCCGACCGGGGGAAATCGGCAGTCGTCTTTTCCTTATCCTCCCCTCCATCTTTTACTTTCCTATCATCTTTCTTACAACTCTCCTGTCTCCTCCTCCTTCCTTGGTTTTTTCCTTTTTCCTGGCGGCTAGGGTTAACCCTGTGTGGCGAACTATCCTGGGTTTCGTCATATTCGGTTATAGCAATGGTGTACAGCTGGCGTGGGCAGGACTTGTTTTCAAGTTCCTGTCCTGTCCCCTAGTTGGGCTCCATGGTGGGCGGCTGGCACCAAGGCCGAAGAACAAAATTTTTTATGGCTTCCTCCCTGCTTAATAATGATCGCCCTCTGAAAAGGGGGCGGACCGATGTCACATCCCAGTTTTTCAACAAAAAGAAGACAACTTTCCCTAAGTACCACATCGTCCACAGTAAAGAAACAGAAAAGCCAGCCAGACAAATACCCCCGTTCCTTGTTTCAAGAGTTCTTACAGAATCCCTGGGCCCTCAGTACAAAGTCACAAAGTTGGCTTGTGGTGACCTCCTCCTCGAACTGCTCGACATAACTCAGATTTCAAAGCTTGCAAACATTGAAACTTTTGGCGATATTCCTGTCTCTGTTACACCGCACAGATCATTGAACACAGTACGTGGTGTCATCTCAGATAATGATTTCCTGCACCTAACAGAGGAAGAGATGCTTGAAGGACTGAACCCTCAGAATGTTACCAACGTCCACAGAATTACAATCCGCAAAGACAACAAAGAGATTCCGACAAAACACCTGGTCCTGACGTTTGCCTCATGCACCCTACCCGAGTCAATCGAGGTAGGCTATGCAAAAATCTCCGTTCGCCCTTATATCCCCAACCCTAGACGCGGTTTCAAATGCCAGAAGTTCGGTCACGGCTCCCAGAGCTGCCGCGGCCGCAACACTTGTGCTAAATGTGCCTCCAATGACCACCAATCAGACGGCTGCGACGCCGCGCCACGCTGTGCAAACTGCGAAGGCGAGCACGCTGCTTACTCAAGGTCTTGTCCTGCCTGGAAAAAAGAAAAGGAAATCATTACAATAAAGACAAAAGATAATATCACTTTTAAAGAGGCAAGAAAGCGTTATGCAATGTCGCAAGGCACTTTCTCCTTAACACCCCACACAAACTTCGCCGATGTGGTGCGCGGGCGCGGCGCATCACACCGGTCTCAGGCACCTGCCCAGTTCACACCTAGTGAGGCTGAGGCAGGGCCATCCGCGCCCCTGGCAGATGCAGCGAGAGCTGCTATGCCACCCCCAACAACGGGCCGGCCGTCCTCCAAGTCGGCAGCCCGCAAGGCTTCCTCCGTTCGGGAGAAGTCTACCACCCCCCTGCCCGCGGGTTCCCCGCGGAACTCCAGCGCCTCCATGGAGGCGATGGATACAAGTCAAAGCTCGCCTCGGTCGCAACGGCGACGGGGCTCTCTTGACCGGAAAAAAGAAAAAACCACGATAACAGGCCCTCAACAAGGAGGGACCTGAGGTCTCAAAACACTCCTCCTTAAAATAATCATGGCGTTCCTTATCCACTGGAACTGCCGTCGAATTTTAAATAACTACAGCGATGCAACAGATCTCCTACGCTCTATGTCTCCTGTAGCACTGTGCCTTCAGGAGACCAATTTGGGACCTTTACAAAAAAATATTTTTAAGAATTATAAAGTCTTTCGCCGTGACCGTGAGCAGGCAGATAGGCTCTCTGGAGGTGTTGCTGTCGTTGTTAAGAGCGGTGTTGCAACACGTGAAATCCAGCTGCAGACGAATTATGAAGCCATTGCAGTCACCGTCATTAGCTTTAAAACAATTACCATATGTTCAGTATACCTTCAGCCACACCTCACAGTAACACTTCATGACCTAGAATCACTTTTTAATCAGCTACCAGAGCCATATCTGGTAGTTGGGGATTTTAATGCACACTCCCCTTTCTGGGGGAGTGAACAGACAGACACTAGGGGCCGTATATTAGAAGATTTTATTCTGTGCAATAATGTTTGCCTACTCAATACAGGCAAACCCACATATTGCTCTCCAGCCTCAGGAATAATGAGTTGCATAGATTTATCTTTTAGCTCTTCTTCCGTTTTTACCGATTTTAAGTGGGATGTTCTCGATAACCCGTACGGAAGCGATCATCTTCCGGTAGTGATTAACTTTTCATCGCCACCATCAGTCATCCCTAGTAAACCACGCCGTTGGAAACTACACCTAGCCGACTGGCAACTATTTAGAGAAAAGGCTAGCCTGGAGAAATTATTTTCAAGCAGTCTTAACGTTGACGAACTAAATGAAATTTTTACAAGCTGCATTATTGATGCTGCGTGCCAAGCTATTCCGCAATCGTCAGGAATAGTACGACAAAACAACAAGGTATAGTACACGCAGGAATGCCGGGAAGCAAAAAAGAAGCAAAATAAAGCTTGGGGAGTTTTTCGAAGATACCCAACTCAAGATAACCTCATCAACTTTAAAAAGACGAGAGCAAAAGCTCGGTACATCCGCCGAAATGCCGAAAGAACATCATGGAGAAGCTACGTATCATGCATAAATAGTTCAGTTACGTCCAAAAAAATGTGGGAACAAGTCCACAAGTTTAACAGAAGCTTTTCTCCTTACACAATTCCTTTCTTAACAGCTCCAGGTACACAGACAAATATAGAGGAACAGGCAAACATCTTGGGAGAACATTTCTCAAACATTTCTAGTTCTTCACACTACACAGAAACATTTTTAAAGCATAAACATGCAGTGGAGAAACATAGACTTCCAACAACGGGCTGCACAAAAGAACCGTACAATGGTTTAATAACACTCCAAGAAATAAACGAAGTTCTCTCGGCCGGAAAAAAGACGGCACCTGGCCCTGACAATATACATTACGAAATGCTAGCACATCTGTCCCAGCCATCTGTGGAGGCGCTCTTGAAGTTTTTTAACCAAGTGTGGGTGCTCGGAAGATTGCCGAAATCCTGGAAGAAAGCAGTTATTGTACCATTCCTGAAATCCGGAAAACAACCATCCCCTACTAGTTACAGGCCGATAGCCATTACCAGCTGCCTTGCCAAATCATTCGAAAGTGTGCTGAATAAAAGACTAACTTTTCTGATTGAATCTCTTGAGCTTATTGACATCCATCAGTGCGGTTTTAAGAAAGCATGCTCAACAACAGACCACTTAACTCGCCTGGAAAATACTGTCCGAGAGGCTTTTATACACAGACAGCACTGTCTTGCCGTCTTTTTTGACCTCGAGAAAGCATACGACACCACCTGGAGGTTCGGCATCCTTCGTGACTTAGCAGATCTTGGCATCCGTGGCAGGATGTTGAACTGCCTGAAGGACTTCCTTTCCGACCGCTCATTTCAAGTGCGCCTAGGATCAACCGTGTCCAGGGGCTTCGTTCAAGAGAACGGGGTTCCTCAGGGGTGTATTTTGAGCACGACATTGTTTGTTATTAAAGTAAATTCCATAGCCAAAGTAATACCGAAGGCCATTATGTATTCCGTCTATGTTGACGATCTGCAAATAGCCTGCACATCCTCAAACCTGGTAACATGCGAGAGACAAATACAGCTGACAATGGATAAACTGGTGACCTGGGCAGACGAGAATGGTTTCCGGTTTTCCACACAGAAAACCGTGGCCATTCTTTTCTCTATTAAGCGAGGCTTACAGGCTGACCCATTTATACACCTGAACAAAACACAGCTACCGGTGAAAAATGAGCACAAATTCCTAGGCGTAACCTTTGACAAAAAGCTCACTTTTCTGCCTCATATAAATGCGCTGAAAAAGAAAGCCTCCCGATCCCTCAACATACTCAAAGTACTGTCACGAAAACATTGGGGTGCCGACAGGACATGCCTTCTAAAAATTTACCGCTCTGTAGTACGCTCTACCCTTGATTATGGATGTATAGTGTATGGGTCAGCGAGACCATCATACCTTAAACGACTAGATACAGTGCATAACTTGGGTTTGCGTCTCTCCACTGGTGCTTACAGGACATCACCCATTAACAGTCTTTATGTAGAAACCAACAAACCGTCACTCGAGGACCGAAGAACCATGCTCACGTGCTCGTACGTTTTAAAAATTCGTTCGCTTCCCAAACACCTATGTTACCCCATAGTCACAAAGTGCCCATCAAGAACACTTTTTAACAACAAACCACAAGCTATCAGGCCACTCCTCCTGCGTTTCGAAGAGATGTGTCAAAACCTCGGAGTACTGGACACATTACCTGCCATTGCTCGAAGACGAGCTCCACTGCCTCCATGGCACAATTTTCCGGCAATCTGTGATTTTACCCTTACGCAGTTCCAAAACAAACAAACTCCAAAACAACATATAGTACAGGAATTCCTTGCACTCGAAGAAAAATACAGTAGTTTTACGGACTTTTACACTGACGGTTCAAAAACGAATGTGTACGTAGGAAGCGCAGTGGTGCGAGGAAATTCGGAGACAGCAATGCGACTTCCACAGTGCGCATCCATCTTCAGCGCAGAATGTTACGCAGTATGTGTGGCAACAAAAAAAATATTAAATGAGAACCTCAAAAACACTATTATTTACACAGACTCTTTAAGTGTACTTACAGCCCTCCACTCTAGAAATGACTGCATGAAATGACTGCATGAAATTAGTTCAACAGAAATTAAGACAAAAATGGCAGTCGCGTTGGAACAGCGAAGTGAATAATAAACTGCACTTTGTAAAACCAGTTTTGGGTGAATTTAAGTCATGTGTGCACCAGGAACGTTTTAAAGAAGTGGTTTTATGCCATCTGCGAATAGGCCACACGCACCTCACGCACAACTTCCTGCTAACAAAACAAGATAAACCTGGTTGCGAGGAATGCGGAGAAGAACTTACTGTTAACCACATTCTATTCTCATGTGTGAAACTAGAAAAACTAAGAAAAAAGTGCTTCACTCAATTTTATCATGAATACATTCCTTTTCACCCAACATTGCTCTTAGCTGATAATGCCATTGTTAACATACCCTCCGTTTTTAGCTTTTTAAAAGCAGCGGGCGTCCTCGAAAAACTGTAATTTTTGAACCACTGGTTCCCTTTATTACATGATACACCTCAGCCACTTTCTCATTCCTGAGAAGTAGGCTGAGGTTTTTTATTTGATTGGTTGGGAGCCTCAGGATCCTTGCCTAGCCAAGGATAGCCGCTAAGGCTGCCTGACCTTCTTTAAGGCTTTTACCATTAGCGATTTCCAAATTTCTTCTCTTCTTTTACTTGGCAGCACAATGTTTTTAGGTCATCTACGCCATCGGCATTTTTTTGATATTCGTAAACATTCTACAGAAAGCCAATTCTACACCTTGAGTTTGGCGCATGATGGCCTTAGCTGCCTATGTGCCATAAAACCCAACACACACAACACACAACACACGCATATTGTACTTCGCGTTTTTCCATAGTCACTTATGTTACTGCCTAGAGACATGGGGCGGTACCTATAAAACGTATTTAGAATCAATCTTACGCCTGTAGGAGCGTGCTGTTCGTACCATAACCTTTGCAAAGGCAATCGACCCTAGCCGACCACTCTTTCAAGAACTGCGAATATTACCGGTTATCAGTTGCATACAAACTAAAGATAGCTCAAATAATAAACACAGTAATAAGAACTAATGATCCAATTCCTCTTAGACTGTTTAGATCGCCGCTGGGACAAACAAGAGCCGCCACTAAAAATATAGTTAACCTACCGCCTAGTCATAACACTTACGGTCAAAGGTTATTAGAGTACAATGGGGCGCAGATATGGAATGAGATTCCCGATGACATCAAACTCAAACAATGTTTCGGCCTTATTAAAAAACATTTTTCTTGTCTGCCCCGAACTGTGGGACTGAATGCGTTTGTGCTTAGTTTTGTATATTCATGAACCTATTTTTTGTTGTTTTGCAGATTATGTACGTGCTTAACATATGTGCAATGCCGCTATTGTAGCATCTCACGTCTTTTTGTGCATGTATTTTGAATGTGTGCCATTCTTTAGTCAATATTATGTATTTGGACCTTTCACTAGCCGAGCTGGCTATTGGTCCAATTAATTTTTGATGTATTGGTTTTATAAAATAATATGATGATGAGGATGAAAAAAAAAAGGCGGCAATTGGAGAGGGGAGTCGGAATTGCGATCGCTTGAAGGAGAACGTGTTTCAAAGCTCGCGCTTTGTATTGATCAAAGAAAAATTATTGTATTGATTTTTCTTTCATACCTCAAGATGATTTTGAGAGTGGATCTTGTGCGGAGATATAGATTGAAGCATTTTATTGCGGAAAGTTTTTTTTCAAAAGTTAAAAGGCCGGCATCCTACCTTAAGCCGATGTCGAATTGGCCAGAGAAGGCCATAATACAAGCCTAACCCCTTTCTCTGTTTCCTAACCGCAATGCAGCGCTTCAAGATGGCAGCGGCTACCGCGAGAACTACGACCGGCCCTGCACGGGGGAGCCCGGTGAAAAGCAGTGCTGGCTAATGTCCGAGCTCGAGCCGTGGAACCGCCTGCTGTCTCGCACCTACGTAGAGCTGCAGGAACACTCGTGGGGTGAACTAACCATGCGGGGATACAGCTCGCCTAAGAGCTGCATTCCTCAAGCCTCCGACGCCCTCCGGTCCTCCCTTCTGATGCACGTGCTTCTGCAGCAGCATAGGCGAGTGGCGCGTGCGGATGGCCTACGCAAGTCGTGTCTGTCGCGTTTTTCGGTTTTCTATGTCGTACATTGGGGAAAAAAAATTGGGAGTGGCTTCACTTGGCTAACCGATGAGTTCAACGAAAAGCAAGGACGCTTGCAAAGCGTCTGAGGCTTCTCCATGGCTGCTCCGCTACACGTTCGCGACAGCCGCTCTATATTACCCACACGGCCACATGGCTATGACGTGGTATAACTTGGTTTTACGACACCCCCATCAGATGCCATCACGTGGCTTCACACCACCACATCGGATGTTCTTAATGTCAAAGGTCAACCCAAGTCACGAATTGTGAAAGGTCAAAGGTCAACTAAAGGTCATGGGTCAAGGTCAGGGGTCAAGGGTTCGACACCTTACTGTACCACATATATGGTCATTCACGGCTATCCTCGGTTGGGCTGAAGGTTGTTCAAGGTCGTTGTGCTGCCTACCCGAAGGCTGCTTTACCTAGTGTAGTGACGCTTTTCTCTTCACAAAATTGGGAGCACTGGATCTGCATTAAAGGAATGCGAAAGCATTGTTGTTGCTGCCACTGCGGTGATTAGGTGTTCGTTTGTGCTACTAGGTGCTTCGTTTCTACACTTTCTCGTGACTTTGAATGAAGTAGAAAACTTTTCCACGTTCTTTGTCGCGTGACAGTGTTGCATGACTCATAAGTCGTCACTTTCGAGTGACGCTTATCAAATCACCATTGAACAACGTCATCACTTTTTCATTTTTACGACTCATCGTCAGTCACATGGCAATTGTCACATGACCCATAGATGAGGCTTTCGCTTATTCGAAAAATTCCTTGACTCCACCTGCTACAACAGCCTCCAACAGCATTTCGAGCATATCTCTAATACTGCGTAAGGAAATCCGTGATTCTCGAATAATTTTGGCTGTGAAGATCAATCATGAAACTCCAAGCTATAAAGCACAATGGTCTGCAGCTTTAGCTACTAAAAGAGGGCGGGCTAGTGAACATTTTCTTAAGGCATTGAGATGAAGACAGCATGAAAAAAGCACTGACCAACGTCTGGATGTTTGCTATGATTTCTCGCAATGGTGCAGGTGCCTGACCCGTGTTGTACTGAACCAAAATGTCACCTTAATCGAGATGAACATCTTCTGGCATGGCCTGCAGAATGGGGGCGCTGGAGTTCAGTACTTCAAATACATTGGTCCGCTGAGCGACCAGTGCCCCGTGGTGAGCTTTCCTGCCTTCGCTGCCAACAATTTTAGCATGGCGTTACCGTATACTGCTTCCACCAGCTGAGGACATGCACCCGATAACGCTATGCTGAAACTTTTATTTCCAACAAGGGCACTGGTCAAAGGATCTCGCAACGTTTTTCCCTCTCTAGCGGCACCTGTTCGACATGCAGATGTGGTGCCACTCGGTCGCCTGCCTTTCGGCCCTCCATTCCCTGGACATACGGCACGTCTTCTTCGATGATGACGTGGCGCACATGCTGGGCAGATATCTGGCGCGCAGCACCACTCTCAAATGCATCGCCCTTCATGACGTCCAGGTAAAGCGCGCAATTTGTAGTCATTTCCGTTGTGTGTGTGCAACGGCCTCATTTTTTTTCTTTTTTAGACCGTTAAGCTCTACTTCTCGCGTTTCGGGTCTCAGTGTTGGGCAGGAATATAACACAAATCGTAACCCAGTGCTTGCCATGGTAACCGAGGAGATTACTTGTTGAATAAAATAACAGGCTGCAGCGCGACGACCCAGCATTACAACTCGAAACTAAACAATGTCGATCCGGTATATCTCTGTCTGGCAGGCGTCAGTTGGGGCACTTAGACCCAACATTCGTGTAAATTTTTAGGCTAACCGTTTACCCCAGAATGTTCCGGATGGCGTCATGCGATTCAGTGTTTTGTGCAGCATAAACTTACTTGTTAGGTTAGAGCCTAGCTCTAGGCAGGGATGCGAACTGGCGACTTATGTACCCCCAATTTCACGTCTTTACTAATCTTCATATGAATATTGCTGCTCAACCGTTTGTCGCAGAGTGTTCGGGGTGGTAGCATGCGTTTTCGCGTGTCGTGCAACATAAACTTACTAGGCAAGTACGTCTAGCTGGCTGCCTCAGAGTCGGCTCATTTTTTTTATTTAAAACTAGCAGCCTGAGTGCCAGTCTTTAGATGGGACTTGACATACAAGAGATACATCAGCTTAAAAATATTTTAAGCATAGGATTGTAACAAATCACCATGAAGTCAAACCAGCATTACCCCGGCAAGCAGCAAGTTAGATTGCAAAACACAAAAACAAATTAAACAAAACATGACAAAGGAACATAAAGCTAATGGAACGCCATTGTCTGAGAAAAAAATCTGCAAATAAGAACACAGTGAACGCAATTCGACATTCAGGATAGTGAGCGAGAGAATAACTTGCGCATTGAACAACATCAGCAGGTAACGTTTTCCGATGGCGAGCGTTTCTGAGAAGCAATTTTTTTATTTTTAGTTTTTCAGGGATATTCGCCAACCTTTTAAGGGTGATAGGAAAGTGTTGCTCGTGGAGTAGTGGCTTCATTATAGCATATCTTAACAATTGCAAGTTGCTTGTTATAAAGCGAGTAAAGAAAGATTCATTCGTTTCTACCAACGCCTTAAGAGTGGGCTTTCCGAAGTAGCGTCTAGTAAGGGCTGGGTTGGGAATGCCCGTCATTAAATGCGTTATAAATTAGCCTTACCGACCTACTTACGTTGTAGCTTTTCAAGTTTAGTGATGTTAATTTGTGTGTAGTGTTCCAGATAACGGCAGGCAAGCGAGATCGAGTAACAAAACCCTCTCTCGGTGTTACTCACATTGACTTTACCATATAGAATGGGACCCGTATTGTCATGGCATGCATGCACTGCTATACTATGCAAGAATATCCACTGGGGTGGAACATTGGGTTTTCCAAGATTAATTTTACCGAAGTATTATCAGTTATGGGAAAGCGTCGCTGCATGGTATATTTGTACCTGAGTTGACCGCTCCCAGCAATGCAGAATTAGTGCTCCGAACGTCGCAAACCCGATGTGAGAACGGTTAGCTTTACGAGAGGTTGGACGTGCCCGCAATGCAGCAGTAGACTGATATTTCCTTTTTGAAGGGCTTATTTGCAGTCTCAACCCCTGCAATCAAGGCACAACTGGCGTCACATAATATTCTTCGAATTATTGCCGGAACATGGTTCCAAATAAGAGCATGTTGAACACTGTTCCACATAAAACTACTCAGTGCACTGACAAGTTGCACCAGAAATTCTAGTGTTTTCTTAAATGCGGTTCCATTTGTTCAGGTATAATTCTTTCAAAAAATAGTTTCACATAGGTTCCATTGAGGAACTGGACCCTATGTGGAACCAAATTAAGAGTACTAACGGTGGGCACGCAGTACATCTTTGTTGGTGTGCACCTCTCTCGCCCTTCCACCCGCTTACTCAACAAGCAGACACCGTTTGCACTATTTTTTCATGCGCTAGAGTGCACTTTTCGCTGACAGCTGGCACAGCAAAGAGACCTGAGAGGAACTCCGTAACTTGTGACAAACCCACTCTGCTTCCCTGCCTCGGCTGCAGGCGATGGAGGTGACTCTGAGGTCCTCGGCTTCGGAAACACTGTGGGAATCCCCAAAAGAGCGGCCTGGACTTGTGGACCTCAAGAGTGCAAAAAATCTTCAAATACCCGCTTATGCTCGTTAGTCATTCAGAAGCGAAGGCAATGAGTCCTAATGCGTGCAGCAATGATAAGGGTAGGACTGTTTAGGATTGTTTTAGGTTTATGGAGTTTAAGTCCCAAATCGACTCAGGCTATGAGGGACATCGTAGTGAAGGGCTCCAGAAATTTCGACTACCTGGGGTTCTTTAACGTGCACTGACATCGCACAGTACACGGGCTTCTAGAATTTTGCCTCCATGGAAATTCGACCGCCCCGCCCGGCATTGAACTGCGTCTTTTGCGTCAGCCGCCGAGCTTCATAGCCACTGAGCCACTGCGGCGGCTATAGGCACTGTTTAGATCTTACGGGAAAATAACCTGTCAAGTGATGCGTTGTAAAAATTATTGGCTCAGCTTCTGGAGCGGTTCATCCAGGATGGTGAAAGTACAAGAATCAATTCCCGAGTGGTACAATAACCCTTTCACTATGCATAAGTTGAATATTACACTAGAAAAATGTAAAAACTAAACAGCAGGTCCCGACAAGAAAGCATTAGGAGTGAATATCTATTGTCATGCTCTGGGCGTGAGCCCAAGGCTTGGAAACAAGTGAGCTACTCTTGCAGCTATAGCTACAGCTAGGCTGATTTCTCTAACTGCTTATTCAAGCTCGTCGGGAAAAAAAGATAAATATTGGCCTTATTTATTTTTTTTCTTGAGCTCAATGGCCTTCTTAACCAATGCCAGGCTGGGTTCAGGTCTGGCCGGTCAGCAACCGGTCAGCTTCCGACCAGCCCCCTTCATTCGACTCATGTAAAAGATGGTTCTGTTCATAAAGAGCACTGTCTATCTGCATTTTCACCTGAACAAAGAATAAAATACGACGTGGCGTTTTGGTATTCTTCGTGATCTGTGGTCCTTTTCAGTGTCAGAGATTATGCCGAGTTCTATTGATCTCTCCGATCATACCTTCGTGTGTCGCTTTGAAAACACTTTATCCAAGCAGTTAATACAGGAAAACTGCGTTCTTTAAGGTGGTGCTCTCAGCTGCACACTTTTCATAGCTAAAATAATTGGATAGAGAGCCTCCTGCCTCGGTTCATTCCATTCTCTGTTTACGTCGACGAAAAGATAAATTTGACCGTTATTTGACCGCAGATGTTCTATCGCCGAAAAACCCAAGGTCATCTATAGCAGCAGCATCAGCAATTTAACTGCCTTAGCAATAACCGTGAACACCTTATTTTGCTATAATTTGTTTCAAATAAAACGAAAGAGCGGGTCTTTTTTCTATGTCACATTCTTCCGTAATCAGAGCACGCTTTGAGTGACGAGTCTAAAGTTTCGCGTTAGCATGTGCGACGCTTGCCGCTTTGATCTCCCTTACGCATTTATTTGAAACACCGCTTATGTCACTGATCTCAAGTTCCCTGAACAATAGCAAAGTGCGACAGAATGAAGTAAATACTGCGACTCTTGCTTGGTTAGGAATGGGTTTCATTTTTAATTTTTTTAAGTTCCGTGTAACACCCCGAAAGACGCCACCCCGACTCTGGTCAGAATGTAGCCTTTCGGTGCGCAAAGCACCGAAAAGTTTCTTGTCCAATTTCGGCAACTACTGCTTTCCGGAATGAAGTCACTGTGGCCACCTGACTGGAATTTACGCAGGCCGGAGTTGGCGAGGCTATTGCGTTCCTGGGGTACCTGGCCGAGAACAAGACAGTTACAAGTCTCACGCTGCCAGAGCACCTTGTGGTACCACATGATAGCGAAGTTCTCGCAGACGTCGTGCGAAACCACGTCGCTCTTGAAAACCTAGAGGTAAGGAGCACTGCAGATTTTGCTTTTGGGCCATGATAATTTGTATCTTTCACTAAGGCCTTATCCTGCGCCTGGCGAAACCACTCTACTTCACCACATTTTCTAATCCTGTTTCTCTATTTGCTTTCCGTTTACGTTCCTCTGATCATGATATCCCCTGTGTTACGCTAGCATGACTCGATCATCAACACGGCCCTTTTTGTTTCATTCAGGTCGGTCTTCTCCTCTTGGATTCGTTATATAATCGCATGCATCTGATCTTTAATGACACTGCCTCCTTCCCCCTCACTTAACGTTGTCCATATCATTTCTCCTTCGAAAAATCGGTTCACTTTCGTTAATCTAAGATTTCATGATAGCCTCAATGGTCTGGCCCCGTAGGCACGCTGATACCTGCAGGATCGAACTGTCATACGTTATTACAGCGAAAAGCTGGTATAGGCGGCTCACCCACGGTATTCATCATGTCCAGCGCGCAACAAAAGTTGGCTCCTTGCACGTGTGCGACCGCTTACTCTCATACGTGGCTCAGGCACTGTCGCACTTGGCGTGCAGCACATTCACCTTGGCAGTTGCAGTCTGCAGCCGGGAACCGAAATACTCGTCAGAAGCGCCGGCAGTGCCACACTTATCCGCGCGTGGGGAGACACATGAAGCTGTTAGGCTTAACAGGCGATCCGAACATCGTTGCGAGGTTCACGCCACGCATGTTCGAGGGTAACGCAAGCGTAGGTAGGAAGGGTCCTACCTTGCTGCTCCCTTGTCCGTCCACGGTCTGTAGACGGCGCAGCTTCGTATTATATGTGAGGTAACTGCTGAACAAGGTGCTGACATAGTCAAGAAGCGGTGGCAACAGCTTTCTTCTGAATTCTTCTTGTTATGAAGTAGCTTAGACCTTTAGGTTTTAGGGACACTTTTGTGGAGTGCTGCAGGTAATTTTGACGGCTTAGGGTTCTTTAACTTGCAGTGACATTGCACAGTACAGAGGCCTCTATCATTTCGCCTCCATCAAAATGAAACCGCTGCGGCCTGGATCAAACCCGCATCTTTCGGGTCAGCAGCCGAGCAGCATAACAACCAAGCCTGCGCGGCGGCTCTAACTTAGCCATTGTAGGTTCCTTGTGTTTCGGAGGGTCATCCTGGCCATTTTGAGAGGTATCTGTAGATACAGGAGTTGGAAGGGAATGCCCATATGCAAGTCAATCCAGTCCTATTCATCGACTGACACCTTCCTCGCTTTCCTGATTTGCCATCACTTCCTCACTTAAACAGATTTAACCTGTCGTGGCTTCCAGCGCCTGTATGCCTTTTGGGAAGTTTTGTTACATTTAGGCTATCGAAGTTTTGTTCCTTTTTTGGGATATTTTCACAACTACAGGTGTTGCTGTCTAAGACGTAGCAACCACCTGATCATTGTATAATTTCTATTGAGAACGTTATCCAGCTGCATGAGTTCCTGGCTCAAGACTAATATTCTATGGGGTCTATCCGCTTTATTACATTAGCGATTTTTAGCCGCGTGTGTGCAGTCTGATAAAGTTCTGTAGTCACGTAGAGGATGCAGAGCGGCTACCGCCGTCACTTCAAGGTAAGTTAGGGCTGAAGATTTTTGCTGAAAGATGCGGCACGAAAAGAGAAATTTCGTCATCCTTACAAATAGAACAGTATACAAACTTGGAAGTTAGACAGAGACAATATCGCTGACTGTACAGAGTTGCGCCGTGGTGGCTTGCCTATGCCAGCACAAATGATGTCGGTTGCACACGTGTTCGTGGTGCCCCGTTAAGTCCATTCCCTCTAAAGCTTAGGGTATGAAGCCAGATACTGATCTTGTGGAAGTCCTTGGCATTTCGGCGCTTATTCTTCCTCTTTCTCGGGGAAGGACAGATAGGGAAAGAGGGACGAGGATGGCTCTGATGAACACGCATATATGCTACATGGAACACAAAATTTAACAGCAGTTTGGACAACCAAAACTGTAGTTGAATCGGCAGAGCACCGTACGCGACATGCGGAGTTCGTGTCTTCGTATCCCACTGGTGGCATGTGGTTGTCTTTCCTGTATTTTCTAATTATCTTTCAAGAAAGGAATGACCGCAGTATAGTTTGCCATTGATCAACAGGACAATTTTTGAAGGATTAAAAAAATATTCCTTTATACTTTCGTGGCTCCAGTAGGGTTCCCTTCCTTGATACTTTTCTCGGAGAGGTAAATGCTTTTGTAATCTGCGGACGGTACTACGGGCGAGACTGCGTTGTCACGAGTAGTAATCTGCTATTGTTATGGAAGAGCTGAATTATGAATAAGAATAACATGTAGTCATGGGTTTAATATGTACGAAGAAAGGAATGGGTTTGGGCACCAGTACGCTCCTTCTGAGTGGTGAATAGCCTTGTTCTGGAGCTCACGTAATCGATTGTCAGTGTATTCATAAACTCGTAAAAAAATGGACGTTAGCAGCAAAGAATTCGATACTTAGGCTTAAAGTGAAAGTGCATTTATAAAACTCTGAAATCACGTTTTTATTCGTAATTTTCGACATTTGTGTAACTACTATTTCTGGATAACACTGTTGTATCGTCTGCGTGTATTGTATACCCTAGTTCAGTACTGATATTTAAGTAATTACTGGGTCCTTAAAGGCCAAATGATAGACTGTGCTCAATGATCTTCGATATTTTTTTTCAAAATAATATGGTCGATTGTGTTGCTCTGCTAAAGATTCATAGAGCTTGTTTTTGGTGGAAAAAATTTTCGTGTCGCGGCCGGCATCTTATGTTCGCAAATAATCAGAAAAAAGCAAATTGTTAGGAACGAAGTTTTTGAAGCGTCACTGTTATTTTTTTTTTTTGCTCGAATGAAAGACATTATGCTTTTATATAGAATACTTTAAAACATTTTTCCCTAAAACAAAAGTACGAAACCGTAGTGCTTTATTATTTTACTCATTTTTACGTTCTCAATGCGCTCATTCAAGCTGTTATTTCACGTTATGCTGGAGAGACAGAAGCTGCCAATAATTTATGAAAAAATGTACAGCACGTAAGAATAAAAATCCAAAAAATGATTAACTTGCTTTTTAAGCGTATACAACGTCAATTGCTTAGGGAGGTAGTCAAAGTATAGATACAAAGTGTAGTACCTTTCACTGTACTTTTCAATAGCTTTAATTTCAGAAAAATTGATGGACACGTTTTTGTTTCATTTGACCAAATAATTTTGTAAGTCTAGAACCTGCACCCTACAATAGCAGCGCGGCAGTGCACGCCAACTCGATGGCACCACTCGGTGGTGTTCCGAAGCTCGCTATACCTCATGGTGAAAGTTACGTACGATAAAGGCAGAGCATCTGTGTCGTGATGTGCACAAAGAGACGGACAAAGGCAGGCGACAGCACAGGGCCATTTTTTTGCGGTTTTGCTTTTCATATAGTTCCACCACTTGTCCTGCAGCTATGCATTCCTTGGTAAAAGAAGAATGCCACCGCATCAAAACTGTTGTACGCACCCAAATTCAAATAGGATTTTTTCCTTCGCCCTTTGAAATCCTATGTTCTAGAGGGTGATACTATCTTTGGTCTCTTGTTTTTTGTTGTGAGGAGTTTTAGACCTCGGATGTTTTGAAGGCCATTCTTACTACCTGGCTGATGAGTCTATGAGCATAAACACTTTCTCTGTTCTGCCTCGACGCAATAAATACGGTCTGATACCCACCATCAAACATAATGCATTTATTTCTTCCTTCTGGCTGCAGATCAGAGGCACCACTGAGAGCACTCCTTCTGCCGTGCTTCGGGCTGCGCTGCAGAGCTCGAGCCTCAAGTCCCTCACGGTGAACTTCTTTACCATTCTTGCCGAGGACATCGAGGCCATGGCCGCCGCCTTGACGCAGCGTCCGCCTTCATGCACGGCAGGGACCGACGCTACTGCAGGGCTCACACCGGCATCCACAAGTCACCTGGAAAGCCTCACATTCTACTACTGTACACCGTGCGATCCACGTCTGCAGCGGGCTTATGCAGCCCTTATCGGAGGCAAGAACTTGGCGTTTTGAATTGCAGCATGGTTCATAAAAAAGTTTAAGTGCCAAAAGGTTAATAAACTAAACTAAATGGGTAAGTAGGATAGAGATAGAGCACGTGAAAGCGTTGCTTTCTCCTTTGATTTTTCTTTCACTGCAAATTATCCATGCAATACCGACGTGCCTAATCACTTACGCTCTGTGACAGGTTAATAGAGATTTGCTCTGCGGATTGTTTCAGTCTGTCCCTTCGATTCGGAAGAGGGCGATAAAGGAAAGGTTCTGAAATATAACTCGCAGACTTTTCACCGTCACTCGGAGTTAAATAACTAGATTTCTGAATGACTTCGCCCATCCCAACGTTAGTTTTAATAACACTTCATTCACGTTACCATGGGAGGCAAATCCCCGAGGCTACCTTCGGCTGAAGCGGCCCCGTATGTTCAACGTCCGACTGCATATTTTTTTCCAAGAAAGAAGGGAAACGCTAGAGTTTACGAAGCTCATTGTGTTCCTTCATACTGATATCGTTACCGATGAGACAACAGTTTTTCAACAAGGCAGTAATTACAAGCATTATAAAAACCAGTTCTGTCGTAACATCCTCTTAGAGACATTAACTGCTCTACGAAAAGAGATTGCCCGCTCCTCGAGCAGGTCTGCACACCCTGGATATTTGTCATGTGACATTCCCAAACTTGTTGCTCTCATCTCTCTAAATATTTTCATGCCTGTTTGCAGCAGTATTTCCAAGCCTGTTTTGTAATACGTTGCCTGTCCTGTTTCAATTTAGTTTACTTGCTTCTCTTCCCTTACTATTCGTTTTCTCTGCCTTTTTCTCTATTTCCTCTTTTTTTCATTATGCCTTTTGTGGTCGCAGCGTTAACGGTTATCGCGAGCTTAAAGTTGTAGTGAGAATTCCATTTCTATGGATATCGCTGCTTTTATGTTACCAGAGCATTTATTTGTCACTTTTGTAAGTAATCAATTCTTGATTAGTTACAAAACTCAACTGCTACTTCTACTTTTCGAGTTAATACTATTGAATTAGATGGCATTGATCGATCTCAGGCTCATCCCATTACTACTTCTTTACGCAACATAATTTTGTCATGTTTCGCGCGGGGTACGGGCACCAGAAGCCTGCGTCTCTTACCAACACCTACGTGCCCGCGTCTGTGTCGCCGCGCAGGCGGCCTGGTGGAGTTGAAGATACGTGGGTTCGCCGTGAGCGAGGAGTTTGCGATCAACGCTGCATCCCAGCTGCGCATGGACTCTCGTCTCCGTGTGCTCGACATAAAGAATAACAAGCTTTCCGCCGCCTCAGTCTGTGTCCTCGTCCAGGCGCTCGGAGTAAGTGGAGTACATCATTATTTCAATGTTTAATATTTACGGTCGCGACCCTTAGCACTATTCCAGCTGGCGCACTGCTGTTGTGGGCTGGGCATTAATATTTTTAAAATTTTTTAAGCCCACTATAACCTCTATCCGGGGAAGGATATATTACCGAGTAAATAACTTTTCTAACCACGGAAATCAAAAATAGCTGCCGCGGTGGCTCAGTGGTTATGCCGCTTGGCTGCTGACCCGAAAGACACGGTCTCGATCCCGGCCGTGGCGGTTGAATTTCGATAGAGGCGAAATTGCAGAAGCCCGTGAACTGTTCGATGTCCGGGCATTTAAAGAACACCTGGTGGTGGAAATTTCCGGAGCAATTCACTACAGAGTCCCTCATAGCCTGAGTCGCTTTGGGACGTAAAACCTCCCTAAACCATAAACTTCGCTTTGAATGTTGGCCGCCATGGTGGGGCTCAGTGGTTAGGGCGCTCGTCTACGGATCCGCAGTTCCCGGGCTCGAACCCGACCGCGGCGGCTGCGTCTTTATGGAGACAAAACGCTAAGGCGCCCGTGTGCGGTGCGATGTCAGTGCACGTTAAAGATCCCCAGTTGGTCGAAATTGTTCCGTATACCTTCCACTACGGCACCTCTTTTTTCCCTTGTTCGTTCACTCCCTCCTTTATCCCTTCCCTTACGGCGCGGTTCATGTGTCCAACGATATACGAGACAGATACTGCGCCATTTTCTTTCCCCAAAAACCAATTAATATCAATTTTCATGGTACCCGCGGTGGTGGCTCAGTGGTTAGGGTGCTCGACTACTGATCCGGAGCTCGGGGTTCGAACCCGACCGCGGCGGCTGCGTCTTTATGGAGGAAAAACGCTAAGGCGCCCGTGTGCTGTGCAATGTCAGTGCACGTTAAAGATCCCCAGCTGGTCGAAATTATTCCGGAGCCCTCCACTACGGCACCTCTTCCTTCCTTTCTTCTTTCACTCCCTCCTTTATCCCTTCCCTTACGGCGCAGTTCAGGTGTCCAACGATATATGAGACAGATACTGCGCCATTTCCTTTCCCCCAAAACCAATTATTATTATTATTATTATTATTATTATTATTATTATTATTATTATTATTATTATTATTATTATTATTATTATTATTATTATTATTATTATTATGGCGCCATTGCTCCGCACGCACCCTCTGCCGTGCGTATTGCGCAATGCGCGCAGCGTGCTCGCTTTTCTAACACGTCGCCAGGAGAACGAATTCGCTACTTGTGCTGGAGGACTGAGTACACATGCTTCGCTCATTACGAGACAACAAAGACACTGTTGTTGACGCATGCACTGTTCCGGCGGCAGCACAGCACGTAGGCGCTAGATAGCAGACGGAAAGTTTCACGAAAGATTGTTCAGGTTCGCCTCAGTGTCCTCCCTGCGGTTCGGGGAGGTGTTCTTCCGCTATTCCGAGGCTAAAGTTTCTCGCCTCGCGCCGACAACGGCAGCTAAAAGCGTTTCATGCTTAAAAAAACAAAATTAAGCGGAGCCCATCGCTGCCGATCCCGGGCTAGTTGAACGGCAGACGAACAGAAGAGAGCGTGACTGGGAGAGGCGCGGAAGAAACAAAGGAGCCCAGTGCTGACGTCAAGCAGCCTGTTTCCCGCTCGCTGCTGCCGCATAGCGCCTCTTAAACCTGCGATTACACAGCTCCTGAAAATAGGTCACAAAAATTATTTCGTCGATTGTATAGAGTTAAGGCACTTTGTGCGCTTATGAGTGCAAACTTGGCATTCTCCTCGAACATACGGTGCTTTTTTAGGCCCACCAGCACATGCAGCGAATGTCAAAACGGCGACCTTCAAAGTGTGGCCTCCACCATTTTTGTTCAGACTAGTTTGGCTACCAGTATTCATATTGTCACGTAGTGGTGACGGCAGTCGAAGCAGCGATGAAGACGGACGAAAGGATCTTCTAAAAGAACTGTTTATTGGGCTGACTTGCACCCAAAATGGACTGAATCACTCGGCGGCGGCGAAGCGACAAGCGTGCTCGGCGGTCGTCGAACAGAATGCCCGCCGCTGTCGGCCGTGCTCAATTTAAAGCTGATAGCGAACATTCGAGATAAAGGGCGTAAAGTTACTAGAACATTCCGGAACAACGTAGAATCAGCTTTGCCTGGCTGCGATCAATCGAGATAAATCTAGTCGCGTCTTGCGTCGCAAACAAAGCGATAAGGTGGTGTCGCGGCAGATTTGAAAAACGAATAAACACTGCAAATATTCGCGGCAATATCTATCTTTTTTTTCTGAATTTCAAGCTTGATGTGCAGCTGGACAAGGAAGATGTTTCCACGATCCATTGGTGTATATTTGACAAATGGTCGCATTTGCATCTTAGATTCTTAACATTGTTACACTTCGTACATATTCAGCACAGCAAATTGGAATTAGGCCGCTGATGCGGTTCAGTGGTTATTGTGCTCTGCTGCTAACCCGAAAGACGCGGTTCGATCCCGGCCGCGGCGGTCGCATTTCGATGGAGGAGAAATGCAAGAGACCCGTGTACTATGCGACGTCAGTGCACGCTAGGGAACCCCAGGCGGTTGAAATTATCCGGAGCCCTCCACTATGGGTCCCTTATAGTTTTTTGTTAAACTCAATAAGACCTAAAACAATCTAGTTGCAACCGGCTGATTAACTGTGATATATAAAAGTCAACTTATCAAAATTTGTTAATCCGCCAACTAGTTAACATGATTCGCCATTTTTCAGGCATCCGCCAGCACTGTTGTTACTTGGCCGAAAAAGCCACCTTTCTACCTCATCGTACCCAGCAATTCTGGACAAAAGCATTTTTGAGCGGGAAACCGTTTATGAACGCAATTTTTTCATATAATGTAAGATTTCACTATAACAGTCAATATACCCACTGATCACCTGACGTGATTCTTGTATTTTTTTCTATTAACATTTTTGTTATCGTCAAAAGCGTTCCCCATTGGTTTTCTATGGCAGTCTTATCTGCTCGATGCGATCGCTGTAAACACTTTAAGAGAAAGATTTTGCTGCAAATCAGAACAACGGACCATTATTTTCAATATTTCGATAACAGTGTCTTGAAATTTGTAACTTTCAAAATATTTGCCTGAGAAAACTGGACCTGAAAAACCCCATTTTTAAACTTAGTGGCGGACTTCCTTTAAGCACCTGGTGTATTAATAGTGCATACAGATTTGATAGGCTTATTTCGCGCCGGCAGCCATACAATTCCGTCCTAGACCTGCTAGATTGAAGAGATACGCTATGTATTCTTTGTATCGGTAACAGTGGAAAATGATTCTGCTGCAAGGACGCATCACCAGTTGCACCTGTAAATGTCGTATTTACCACACCGTCCAGTATTAAACGCTTTGCATCAACAGGTGAATTATACGCTGGAGCAGATGGCCTGCAACCTGTACTGCTCGACGCCTGACCTCGACCTGCTGACAATGTTCAACGCCATTCGAGAGCTCGGTGCGTCGTCGCGTATTGACGTCGACTGGTACGAGCCCCTGCCGTCGTACGTCGCTCAATTCGGAGGCTTGTGCAGAATATCTACCCTCCTCCTAGACCTGGCCAACTGCAGTGCAGAAGACGCAAGAAACCTTCTCGAACCGCTGGTCTCCGCCACGAACATTACTAAAGTGGGCATTGAGTGCGATGAACCTGCGGGACACGCTGTTGTTGAACAGCTGGTCGACGCACTCTGCAAGACCAAGGCCATCAGGTGGGCACCATTTGCTTTTATTTCAATCCCTCCTCAGTCCTATACTGTTACGAGTGACACCGGGGTTTAGTAGAATGAAAAAATGTGGCAGTGTCTTAACTTGCCTAACACTGGAATTCAGCGAAGAGCAACCATGTCTGAGGCTCGTCCATGGCAGCTCCCCTACACGCTCGCGATAGCCGTTCTATATATACCCAGACGACCATGTGGCTATGACGTGGTATCACATGGTCTTACGACACTCCCATCGGTTGTGATCACGTGGCTTCGCATCACCCCATCGGATGTTCGTAAGGTAAAAGGTCACCCAAAGTTAAAGGTCAAAGGTAAGCTAAAGTTCACGAATCAAGGTCACTGGTCAAGGGTTCGACACCATAACTGTACTGCATATGGTCATACACGGCTATCCATGGTTGAACTGAAGATCGTTCAAGGTCGCTGTGCTGCCTACCCGAACACTGCTTTACCTAGCGTAGTGAAGCTTTTCGCTTCAAACCTGAGTGAGTTGGCGAAGTTTTGTTTCTCTGTTTCTGTCCTTTTACTGGTCCTTTTGCGCTGTTCGTTAAGCTAAACAGGTGTTCGTCCCGACCCGGGACTGTGCATTAGCCCAAGTCGCTTAGGACTCGCCACTCGCCAACGAAACCACGGTCCTGTACAAAAACAAAAAGAAAACACAGGTTAACAAGGAACATTACTGAAGCGTTCCATATTCACAAAAACGAATACTTGGTCACAAGCACCTTCTTTACACGTGTTCATGATTGTGAACTAAAATATCTAGATTCAAGTGATTGAGATATCAACAAGTCTCTTGGTGTTGCACACGCGCTCCAGGTTTATGAAAATAGTGTGTTTTCTTTCATGTTTTTCGTTTAGAGCCCAGTTGTTAGTCAGCGCCGCTTCTGTCTACTTCCTCTGTCCGTTGTCTCTGCGCTATTATTCATTCAGCATGTATGAACTAGCTCCACCTCGCCACAATAAGGCACTTTTCCCTAAATAGACTCGACCACATGAAGAAGAGACCTCAAAGGTAATTTGAGCGTCATATTCTGTGTACTGTTTTTTCCGGCAAACAACTCGTGTTTCCTTACTTACTTACTAGAAGACAAATCATCAATATTTAGCAGGCGCTGCGAATAGATTTGCATTCTGCCTGTTGGCTACTTTCTGCACGTTATGCGAGAGTGTGGGATATGCTATGATATGCAGTGGTTTCTTATAAGGCGGTCTGTTTTTCTTCGCTGTGCCCTTGATCTTTTCCAAAAGGCTATCGTGACGCTTCAAATCCGTCAAAGCGTAATTTGCGTTTCGGAACCTATCGCTTTCCAAAGAAAATGTTTCACGAACGCAATGCTCCAAGCTTTTGTTTAGCGTTGCTTGAGGAGTATTGGACAAAATGGCACGTTCTACTAGCTTAGGGCAAGGGCTGTCAAATGGTAAAAAGGCCTTTTTCTTCAGCAGATTAGACATCCGCCGTACCAACGCGGCTATAAAACCAATTAATATTTAAATCAAGAAATTGAACGATAGTTGACGTAGTGGTTTTGCATGTGAACTGGAGACCTCCGCGCTTCGATGGAGGCTATCGTACTTTTTTTTGTGGCGACAACTTTTCTCTCAGACGAGGGAATAACACCCCATTAACACCCGAGTATGAAGCTAATAATAATAATTGGTTTTTGGGGAAAGGAGATGGCGCAGTATCTGTCTCATATATCGTTGGACACCTGAACCGCGCCGTAAGGGAAGGGATAAAGGAGGGAGTGAAAGAAGAAAGGAAAAAAAAACTGGTGCCGTAGTGGAGGGCTCCGGAATAATTTCGACCACCTGGGGATCTTTAACGTGCACTGACATCGCACAGCACACGGGCGCCTTAGCGTTTTTCCTCCATAAAAACGCAGCCGCCGCGGTCGGGTTCGAACCCGGGAACTCCGGATCAGTAGTCGAGCGCCCTAACCACTGAGCCACCGAGGCGGGGCCGAGTATGAAGCTCGCATCTTAATTTGTAAGAGCCCCATCAAATTTTTCTCCTTCCGAATTCTAAATTAGGACAAGTCAGCGCTTTTAGGTGAACTCACAAGTACATACCTTGAGTCGTATAGTAAAGCCCCTATGCAAACCCCACTCCCTAAATGTCTTAGCTAAGAAGGAACCTTGCCCTCCCCTTTCGAGAATAGCGAGAGAGCAAGAGAGAGATAAATAACATTAATGACCAAGGGGTTTAGGACACGTAGATCTCTGGGTCCCTGCACTACCCCCACCGCACTATACGTTCATAAGATCATGGAGTTCTATGATGAGGGCCGCTTCTTCTGGCGAACTTCTGCCTGGCCTGATCTGTCTAGTGCAGTAAGATCTCACATTCCTCCCAAGTGATCAGGAGCTCCGGGTCCCGCAAAGAGGATGGTCCGTAGGGCATTCAAGGAGAATTTGGGTAAGAGCAGCGTGGGGGTGGGTGCACTGGGTACAGGATGGGGTGCGCGCTCCCGGGTGGATGCTGGAGAGCAAATAGCTCCCATTTCGAGAATAACTTATTTTTAGGGAAGACGTACAATTGAGAAGCACACCAGGTGGCCCAGCCTCTTTTGTCAGATTAGATAATTTGCCCAGCAAGGTGCACAAATTACTGGACTAGAGAGGACTGATCATGTGGCCCGCCATGTTTGATTTAAAAACCTCGGAATATGAGACCAGCGTGAGATGTTTTCCGCAGTTTAAAGCGTCAATTCTGGAAACAGTTTGTCTTGCTTCACGACGGAAACAGCACAGGGGAAGTCTCGTGACTGATTGTTTTTTCTTTTAATGGCGTATACGGTGAACGGTTGTTTCCTTGTGTACTGATTGCGTCGCAGTTTTCCTGACTGTCATTATTCTCCCGAGGAAGTGGTGCTGCTCCAAACAGCTACTGCTGCTTTTTTACCGTCTTCACGTTGAAGCGACTGGCATTTCGTTTATGCAGGGATTTGAACCTGCTACTCAATTGGCCTGAAAACCACATCGTCAGCGTACTCCGGTCACTGGAACAGAACCGTAGCATTTCGGAACTCGACATAGGCGGGATGACTTTCAACAGGAGGTCAGCCAAGGCTCTGGCCAGGCTGGTGGAACAGAACCGCACGCTAAACAAGATTTTCGTGAACGTGGACGAGGAAGACTCCGGTGGATGCCCGCAGATTCGTACCGTCTGCCGAGAACTCAAGGAAGCCATACCTCGTAACCGCTTCCTGACCACCGTGGCTGTCAATTCGCTATCCGGCAACTGCGCTTCAGATATCGTCATCAAAGAAGCCCTCAGGCGAAACAGAGTGAGTCTATAGTAATGATACAGAAATATGTAAAGTGATCACTTCGAGCGCTCTATCATTTTTCTTTTGAAGATAAGCAACCTTCTAGTGCTACTCAGGACAGGTATGTACCCGAAATAGAACATCGGGCTCATCCAATTGCGGGGTAGGGACGCTGGATGCAATAGTAGTTATTGTAGTGATATCTTGTCTACGCAGCATGTCAGAGACCCACTCATGCCAGAGCAATTGAGACTGTTCGTGATCTCGCCTTGTCGAAGGTACAGATGCTTTATTGTAGACTGGTGTGTGGCAGGTCAGTTTTTCATGGTTCCTTTTGATGAAAGTCATGGCGCGGTGGAGCTGAAAGTTGCAGTCAAAGCCACTATTACACAAAATCCTCACACGAGCACCCTCACTGCGCTCCGGCGCCCTGTGTGAACCAAGCACTGAAAGAATTGTTTATTCCTCTAAATAAGTTCGTGTGGCTATAGCGATAAGCACTAAACTTCAGAACAAACGAGAAGTACGCCTAAACTCTCATACAGGGACGCCAGAGCACTCTTGCATTGGAAATTTGACCTCAGCGGTGGCCTAGTGGTCTGACCATCCGCCTCGCATGCTGTAGGGGCAGGGTTCGATCCCCAGTGCCGCCGGGTACCCACCAATAACACAATGAGCACAAGTTTTCCTCTGCCTGATGCTCGGCTTATTTAGGGTGAAATGCTTGAAAGTGGGTCTTTGACCATACCTCTTGAAAAGATGAAAATACCTTGTGTCACGGCGTTCTTTGGCCACAGATGCCCTTGCGCCAGAAAAATCCATCATCGCATGGAAATTCGATTTCCCTGCAAATGCTGCAACTTCTGTTGATGTCATCGCAGCTTCGCATTTTCACATCACTTTCGTTATTCATAGTCTTTGTACCACGCTGCACGGCTAGTCTGCTTTGAGAGCAACGCCATACCTGGCTATAAGCTTAATCTAGCGAGCTTTTGACGCCTCTCCTATTGCGGCGACCACCTTGTACACAAACGCGTGAGGTTTAGGTTATTTTCCTGTTCAGGCATTGCAGGCCGCTGCACTAAGAATACGTAATGTTACTGATAAATGAGAACTTATTTTCTTCACGGTGGTTATAAGACTGTCAAATGTTTACGGCGTTTATTTTCGATGTATTGTTGAGTGGTAATCGATAACTTTTTTTCACTAGGTCGGTTGAGAAATATTTTTTCAGTCCATAATTCATCCTCATGTTCCTTTTTCTAGTTGTTTTTGTTTCACTGCCTTTGTCTCCTCAAGCCATTCCTTGCTATACAATACAGAGGAAAATTATGAAGGCAACCATGGGCAACTTTATATATTGCTGGCCATGTGTAATTTCTGTCCTGAACGCCTTGTAGACTTCAAAAGGAGAAAAGAGTGTATAAGTAAAAATACAAACAAGTAAAATGGTTAAACAATGCTGGTTGACAGTTCGATGACGTTCAATATCTTTTTCCACCCAAATATCGCTGTAAAAAAAGTATTTATGGTGCAGGAAACGGCGTCGCTGCATACTACACTGTGCGTTTTATGCCTCTACCGGTGACGCGCCAAAGAATAAGCGTTAAGCCTCCAGGAAGCCCTCATTTTTGAGCGACAGCTCCTTGGACCCGTACGATGTGTAAACTGCGTCGGCGTCACCGTCGTGCGCCATTCTAAACAGTTTTCAGTTGTGCCTTTGAGTGCTAGCTGAAACAACGGCAGGAATTTATGCACCTGCTCCCTCCCAGTCACCTCCTCCTCCTCTTGCATTCCTAAGCACTTTGCTCATATCTTTTCCTGTGCTGTGTCTCCCGGCTGGTTTAAGAAGATTCAGTACCAACTCGTCCAGTCGTCAGCCTAAGCAGCTATCGGGTCGAATGCCTAATTTCGCAGTTCGCACAATTCGCGTTCACGGAGCTGGGATACTTAGGACGAGGCACAAGATGCAAAATCTGGTCTTTGCCGCCGCATTTCGAAAGAGACTAACTACAAACATGCTGGTATTCAGTTCAAAGTAGGCGCATGTGACACATGCCAAGATTAAGCAGAACGTTCAGTTGGGTGACTTCGTACAGATTCATTCTTGTAAAACAGCGGCTTTATCGCTTTTAGTGTAACATGTGATGCACTTTGTTTTTATAGCGAAAGCTTTACTTGCCACGAAGTCGCGATTTCGCCGTGGCGGTGCTCCGAGGAGGCACATGACGTCACAACGCGCGCCTCGCCGCGGAGCCGAACCGGTCTGGCCGGGCCGGCGGCGGTTGGCGCACTCGGCGCGAAGTAGACACGTGCTCCAAGTTTCCGCCAGTGCGTTCAGATTGCACCGAAGCCGCCGAACGCGTCGGTGGTCAAGCGCAGTTGGAGTATAGAGGATCTAGCTTTGGCCGACGTGACGTCGCAGTGCAGCGCGTGTGTTACGACGGAGTATAAGCGCGCCTTAACAGAGCCTGCGCGTAACCGCTAACCAGCGTATTCGGTGGCAGCATCTATGGGAGCCACTGAAACCCCCCGCACAATCACTGAATAAAAAAAAACCTGTGCCGAGGCTCGGAATCGAGCCACGGCCTTTGCCGTATGAGGCGGAGACGCTACCACTCGGCCACGACGGCTCAAGCTTTAACCATGAATAAAGGCACATCTAGTGAATGCACTCTTCCGATGCAGAAGTCTCCGCGCTTTCGCTACATATATCCTGGCTAAACAGAGCTCGGCCATCAGCATTTTTTTTCTTTCAAGCGCCAGTTATTGCTATTAAAAACTTACTAGAGAGTCAGTGCTCGTCCCGTGTCCTTCTTGCTCCTGTCCGTCGTAGTTCGCGCTGTTTTGCAAAAATGAATCCCAAGATTTTTGCATGCTTCATTGCCTTCCTCAGCCAGCGCCTCATTATTCTGCCTGCTCCCACTTCATACTTTCTATATTGTGCACCTTTCCTGTGCTTCCTGCGGCTTTCTTGCACCTCTTTGTTATCGTCTTGTGAACAATCCTGGATACCATCTAATTCCCACTTCCAGCGAGAGCTTCTACAAAGGCTCATGCATTCTATTACCACGTTATCTGCATGCACCCCTTTATGAAAATTGGTTTTTCATGGCAGAAAGTGGCGCAGTATCTGTCTCACATCTCGGTGGTCGAACCGCGCCGCAATGGAAGGGTGGAAGGCGGGAGTGAAAGAATAAAGAGGTGCTGTAGTGGAGGGTTCCGGAATAATTTCGACCACCTGGGGATCTTTAACGTGTGAACAAGGCGAGTGAGATGGCGCGGTGGGCCTCTACGCTGTTACGTCTTCACCTGGAGGGAGAAAATTTTTGGAATCATAGCATACGGCCGCGTTCGAGCCGTTTACCAAAAGAAACTTTGTGGTGTCGTCGTTCTGTTGATTGCAACATTCTGGATGAGTCCCACTAAGAGATGGAAACCCATTTCTCGCTTTTGCGCAGCGTCATTCTGGGTTACTCGAAGACTTAACTTGTCACGCTCCTCTTTCTCGAAAACGCAGATGCTAGTCAATCAAGCTGTCCACTTCGTCAAGGGATCCGACAGTAAGAAAGACGCCTTGGCCTTCGAGACCTTGCAGCACTCTCGTACTCTTGTGAGACAGCTGTGCAAGGACAGCGGGGATCCTGACGAGGCTTCTGCCAGGGGCAAGATCGACAAAGCTCGCAGAAGGCTGACTCTCGACTACTTCATCTTCACGGGAGTCGTCAAGGACAAGGTTGCCTGCCACCCCCGTTCGAAAAGAAAGCCCGGGTTCGACAAGCTCGACAAGCATGTGCAAGCTCACATCTGCTCGTACCTCAGCCTGACAGACGTCATGGATGTCTAAGGCGCCGCCACCTCTCGAGGGGAAAGCCAGTTCGCAGCAGACAGTAGAGGTTAACTGCTGTACAGACTGACCCTAAATTCTCACCGCCAAAAGTGCTTTGTGATGAGCCACCCGATCATAACTCATCACCGTGCTACATCAAAGTCCTATGAGCTCTTTTTGCTTTTCGTCTATTTCATGCATTAGTTGCTGATCTAAGACCATTCTAGAACAATAGAATAGATCATAAATTGAGGCAGTCGTTCCATAATTTTTAATTCCTGATATGTTGGTTTTCATGTTGTGTCCTGTGTGTATCGCCGCATTGATTAGAAGCAATTTTTTCCCTTAAGTGGTTTGAACTTAAACCCCAGAAAATCACTTCCAAAGAAGGTATTTGATCACATTCACACAGGAGTGCTCAATGAACGAACAGCACGTAAGGTCATCTTTCTCATCTCACCTGGCTTGCTTGTGCTCAACTGCACTGCTCCGAATATTCACTGACATGTATGCGGGCATCAAAAACATTTAAAAATTTTAGCTGCTCATTAGCATAATTCATGGGTGAAGTATTGTATCTTATCAATTTCGAAAAATTTTGCTGCAGCGCCGCAAATTTCTTGAATTGCTTTCTAATGCACCTTTTTACAATGACGTTTAGCTGTCAGTATTTTAAATTTTTATGCTAACGTATTGCGTGTAGCATTCTTAGCTTGTGACGCGACACAGCACATTGTGTATTCTTTGGCAGTTTTTTTTTCATCGCATACTTCTTATCGCTGCTATTGCAACGAAATGAATTGCCATGGCCATAACTGAACTGGGGATGGCCACTGCGGGCTAACTTTTTACCATTATTTTATTCTGGCCATATATTGTCATGTGCAAAGTTCATCAAAGGCTCCGAATTGTCAAATGGCCGCTATAAGATATTATCATTTATTGCCCTGCCAGGTGGCAAGTGTTTATGGTTGGCATGCGTATTTGGCTTGGCCGTTATTTACACCAGCCTTCTGCACTGTAACTAGTTCGAGAAATAAATTGCACAATGTCGCTTGTTTTTCTTTGTACTTCATCTCTCAGTATCTTAATGTACACACCATAGAGCAGTGTTCGGTTGTTTGGCATGCCCTTTTACTGCCCCTGCACTAGCGCAAAGCTCTACAAAAACAGTACATGGGTAAGTTTCTGGGCTAGCTGGTTTTCAGACATCATAAGATAAGGAGCTCTTGCAGAAAAGGACAGAGAAGGAAAAACAACGCGCACAACTTCGTTGAACTTAACAGCTTTATTTCTGAAGAAGTCGATCGCGGTTTTTAATTATGTGCCGGAGAGACAGAGACGCGCACGCACACCTACTATGCCAGTTGCCAAACTACAACTACAAGGGGTAAAAATTCGGAACAAAGTCGTTGCATATCCGAGGGCTTTGATATGCTCATCCGCTGAGGCAGGATTAACAAAAAATATCGCCCCCTTGCTCCTCACATACAAGGAGGGAGGATTTACCATCATGCCGAAATAGGTGTACATTGCGAAACTATAATTGGTTTTTTGGGGGAAAGGAAATGGCGCAGTATCTGTCTCATATATCGTTGGACACCTGAACCGCGCCATAAGGGAAGGGATAAAGGAGGGAGTGAAAGAAGAAAGGAAGAAAGAGGTGCCGTAGTGGAGGGCTCCGGAATAATTTCCACGTCCTGGGGATCTTTAACGTGCACTGAAATCGCACAGCACACGGGCACCTTAGCGTTTTTCCTCCATAAAAACGCAGCCGCCGCGGTCGGGTTTGAACCCGGGAACTCCGGATCAGTAGTCGAGCGCCCTAACCACTGAGCCACCGCGGCGGGTGCGAAAGTATCAGCAGAGTTTGATTTTTGTTTCAGCAAATGCAACAAGATTTATTTGACTAAGGCGGAAATCATGGCCGTTGTGTGAAGGGTTAAGCCTAGATGAGCTCGCTCATTCTATCAAAGATAGCAGTAAGTTGTCCCTCAGTTTATTTTTTACACCTAAAGCACATAAAGCTGAATGCCTGCTCCGCGTTATAGTCTCAGAAAAAGAGACTTGGCATAAGCGCATTGCAAGCTGCTTACAAGCCAAACTGAACCTGCTGGCTGCAGATTATCCGTATCTAATAAAAAAAAAACTTCGAATGATGCCATTTTCTTCTTGCAATAAAAAAAGTGTAGTCTTTCTAGGTTCTTCCTTCGACGTCAAAGGCTTGTACAATAGACTTACTCACAATTAACTTCTCGTGTGTGTTAATGATTGTGTTCACCAGCATGGCAGTGTGGCCTTCAAAATTGGCTGCGGCCTCCCTGTTAACAGTTATTCACTTATCCTACTTACTTACACTGAGTGTAACGACTCACTTTACATTTAAAAAAAAGGCGTCTGCATTGGTTTATGCATTGCTCCCATCTTGAGAGACCAATACCCAGCCATACATGTCAGAGAACTCGGCACGAAGCTTGCAAATTACCAATCCTAATTTTGTTTTTCATCCCAAGACGATTACCAAATTTTCGTAAACAGCCATGACAATGAATTTCTGCCACACGTACACAGTGAGCTAGCCGTCTGCATGGAGTGCTTTTCCAGCCTGTTCTTTTTTTTTACGTGCGAGCTACCGGAGAATGGCTCCATCCGCTTTCTGGTGTTTAGGTTACAATTTTCACCGCAACGTGCTTGGTGGTGCTTTGAAAGCACGGCCAACAAAGTCTATCATGCCCTGAGACTCCGCGCACTCGAAATTAATAAAAAGAAAACAGTGTCCACTCTGGCTTTAGTAACGCGTACCTAAATCATTTGAGCATTCCTTTGTGGCCAGCCTCCACAATACAGCTCACAGAATGCTTCTTTCTGGGTATCCATCATTGCTTCTTTCTTTGGTAACCGTATAAGGTTAAACGTCATGCAGAGATAAAAGCGCGCTTCGCCGAATGCAAATGACCGCAACAAAATACTGGCCGTTATATCCTACAAACACAAGGTTTCACACGAAGGTCACGTAACTCCAGCTTAGTTATGGCATAGTGATCAAGTAACAAAATGTGAAAATATTGTTGCTTACGAGAATAAGCCCGACGTCATTTCGGAAGAAAAATACAATACACCACGTTCTAGATGATCAGGTTATCGGGACGTAATTGTTGGTTTCAATCTCTCGCGTTCCCATTGTTCTTGAAAACAAGTGCAAGCATTGGTGAAAAAAGTGTAATACTATCTGGTGTCATTATTTTCATCTAGCAAATTTCCTCGTCACACTGCGCTTGTACCAGCGATCTGTTGCAGCAAGCTTGGCGCGTAGGTTACAATGCATTAAAGAATAGCCCCGTTTTTTGCGCATGCGCATTTGCGCCGTGTAACCGCAAGGTGCATGTTGTCCCGAGTAATCTCCCATGTGACGAGTAATCTCCCGAGCAGGACGTGGAAACCATTGCCTGGAATTCGAACCATCTGACGGCCCTTCTGTAATGTTCCCACCTCGCTGAGCGCAGCTCAAATCAGAAGGTTCACATTCCAGACAATAGTTTCCAGGTGCTGCTGTATTTGCTTCCTTTTATTTTTTCTTACCTTAACTCTGCTTCGCCAGCGCGGCCTCCCGTAATAGGAAAAAAAGGAGGAAGCACGTCTCAGCGTCACATCTTAGTCATGCACATGTGCTCTACTGCCTGCCGGTTTTTTGCGAACAGATATTGTGGCAGGGCGTGTGTCTTCGTGATCGGAACAGCGTAGCAGACGACGCTCTCCTTTCGTGCGCATGCGCCAGATCTCGCCGTGTTGCACGCTTATCGCCATTATAAAGTGCTGACCAGCAGTTTGGTCGACGCTCGCGCTATATTATTAAAAATCAGGACGGCTATGCCCTTCAAAGCGCAAAACGCCTTCATTTGAGAGGATATGCCCACCGAAAGACAGCCTGCATCTACTCGGACTACAACGTTACCTATGTAGGCGGCGTCAGCAGCAAGTTTTTCTTTGACGCTTGCATCAGGCAAACATTCGTCGGACAAACCGCCCGACTACATCGCGTCCGGGCACCACAGGATAGCAAAGGTAAGGCTTATTACGGGAACAGTTGTTTGCACCATTTATGAAGTTCTTTTTCAATGTGAAACCGGTTAGTAAGGTAGCTAAAGCAGCTCCCCAGCGTCTGCTCGTGCTGTTCCATGTGTGAAAAGAGGCAACGCAGAGAAGGCTAATGGGCAAGAGACTGGTACTCGCGCAATGCGCTTTCACTGATGAACTCAATGCGTCGCAGGCCTTTTATGTTATCTAACTCTACGCCATCGCGACGCGATGCCATTTCACTCTATCCAGATGTGCTGACTGGCCCGATTTTCTATAGCAAACACTTAGTTCAACTAAGAAGTGCTAGTAGCTGGGCGTGTTAACGCATATTCAGGAGAGACATAGGCGCGCAAAAATACGACCACGGGCGTAGTGAAAGAGCGTTAGTCTGGTTCCCTCACTACGTCTGCGTTCGTATTTTTGCGGTTCTCTTTCCAGGATTTAGTTCAACAACCACGCCATCGTGTATAAGCAAACGTTTGGAACTGCAATGAGACTGTATTTCCGCGATCAAATCCAATTTAAAATTAGAAGCAATTCAGTCCGAATCCTTGACAAGAATCTTATCGGAACTTCAGGCGTTCCTCGGATGCAATGAAAACCATTTTTGCATTTTGAACAAGCGGCGCATTTGTCCATTCCTGAAACAAATCAATGACGTGGTACCTTCAGCCAAACTGGCCGAGAAAAAGAAGACAGTTGGAAGCATCGCCTGATTGGACGTACAGTCGTGAGCATAAGTGCAGAGACCACGGCTCCGGGCGCGGGAGCACCTGCGGGGCCGCACCACGGCGCTGCTATCTCGTGCCGCACGCTCGCAGCGAGAGTGCCCCGAGTGACGACAAACTTCACCCTCGCTCTTGCGCAGGCGCTTATCACGCTTGATAAATTCCTAGTGCGGCATTCGGCTGCTCTACAGCTGACGGTCGCGACGAAGGGGAGCGCGCATCGCAAAGCGCCTAAAGTCTCTGAAGGGAAAATACGGCGAACTGCTCTCCTCCTCCTCATTTTTCAGCGCGCCTTGACGGTTACGCGCCGATGCGTTGTCTGTATTGGCATGCTGTTGGAAGGCATGCGCGGCTTACAATCGACTACCGAATCGCTAATTAGAGACTAATACATCGAGGCATAAAATGCAAGGCACTGTGGATCCTCGCTTTGAGCACCCCCTTTCAAAAAAGTATTGAAAATGTTTGGCACTCACAGGCTCTTTATTGCCGTGAGAAATAAAGAATCTGAACTTAGCAATCAACTAATGCTTAGTGCAGTTGCCATTAACGGCAATTACACTATCAGCTCGGCGCGGCATCGTATCGAACAGTGATGACACAACGTCGGGGCGAGCGCGAAGATACTGCCAGTCTTGCTTTACGGCAGTCCACAGTTGATTATCTGTAGTCGCGCGGAGATCCCGGGCCGCAATTTGCTTCTTGATCAGCCCGCACACGTTTTCGATGTGGTTCAGATCTGCATCTAGTAGTGGCCACTCCAGCGTGCGGATGTCTGCTTTTTCAGCAGTGCGCCTACGAGGCGAGCTGTGTGAACTGGGCTATGACCCTGCTGGAAAAGGAAGCAGCAGGAAGGAACGAAGCATTCGATGCGGAAAAGGGGGCCCAGGCCATCCTTGCTTATGGCACCTCAGACAATGACAGTGCAGCTCCCACTTGACAGGACGCCCGTCGTGTACTTGGACAGATATCTATAATAGGATGGTGGTGAAGAAGCAAAGGAAAAAAGCAAATCAGGTAGCACACAATCTATCTAGCCCAATGAAAGCATTAGGATAGATTACATTTGTCTTGGATAAAGAAATTTCTGACATGTTATTTCGCGTTCTCTTTTTCAAAGCCTAGGCCTTACCCAGCGCACATCAGCTCGTAAAAAAAATGATACAGTGCTTGATGTTGAACCTGTGAAATATAAGAAATTTCTTTATCCAAGACAAATGTAATCTGTCCTAAGGCTTTCATTGTGCTAGATAGATCGTGTGCTACCTGGTGATGGCCTGGGTAGCCTTGTACGCATCGAAGGCTTCCTTTTCCGGCAGGGTCGTAGCCCAGTTCACACAGCTCGCCTCGTGGGCGCACTGCTGGAAGAGCGGACATCCGCACGCTGGAGTGGCCACCAGCAGATGCAGATCTGAACCCCATCGAAAACGTTTGCGGGCTGATCAAGAAGCAAATAGCGGCCCGGGATCTCTGCGCGGCTACAGATGATCAACTGTGGACTGCCGTAAAGCAAGACTGGCAGACTCTTCGCGCTCGTTTCTCGCGGCAATAAAGAGCCTGTGAGTTCCAAACATTTTTAATACTTACTTGAAGGGGGTGTTAAAAGCAAGGATCCTCAGTACCTTGTATTTTATGCCTCCATGTATTCGTCTCTACCTCATTATTCGGGAGTCGATTGTAAGCCGCGAATTCCTTCCAACAGCATGCCAATACAGACAAGGCATCGGCGCGGAACCGTCAAGGCGCGCTGAAAAAGGAGGAGGGGAGGAGCTCGCCGTATTTTCCCTTCAGAGAACTCAGGCACTTTGCGATGCGCGCTCCCCTTCGTCGCAACCGTCAGCTGTAGAGCAGCCGAATGCCGCACTAGGAATTTATCAAGCGTGATAAGCGCCCGTGCAAGAGCGAGGGTGAAGTTTGTCGTCACTCGGGGCACTCTCGCAGCGAGCATGCGGCGCGAGATAGGAGCGCCGCGGTGCGGCCCCGCAGCTGCTCCCGCGCCTGAAGGCGGGGTCTCGCCACTTTTGCTCACGACTGTACTTGTGGAGGGCTCAACGGCTGGCCTATCCTTGTGCCTTTACGGAAACCCACGCATTCATGAAGGTACCTTGACTATTTCGAACATTTGACAGCTCACACGCTGTTTAAGGTGTCGCCTCTGGTGAATCGAGCTAAATTCGCTTCCTTGTGTGTCACCAGTCTCATGAGTGGAGTACAAACGATCAGATACGATGTTGATCGAAATGGCCACCCAAGAAAGTTTGCCCAGAAGATCGCCAAGCAAGCAGTATGGATACACGCGTAAGCCAATAACAGACCGCAACCGGCAGAGAAGGTGGAGGGCTCTCAGGTTCCGTTCTTCCCTGGAATCAGCGAGGCCTTGGCATGTGTTTTCCACAAAACTGCTGGGCATATTGCGCAAGGGTCTAGAGCTAACTACGGAAGGAGCTAGTAAAGCTCATGGATCAATTGCGAAGCGGTCTAAGTTGCAGAAACAGAAAAATTCATCCACATAATTGAAGTATCAGGATGACTTGAACAATGCCGGCAGAACGTCGAATGCTATTTCAGAGCATGTGCCAGCCGCCTAACACAAAATAAATTGGCGAGAGGCAGCTATGGCTGCAACACAACGCAACAAATCGGCGCACATTAATCTCGAGTCTGTAGCAATCCAGACAACGTCCGCACTCTCTATCAGTACAGCGCAAATCAAGAGCAGATCTACGGCCAATCACTTCGACATGATTTTAGGCTTAATGAGTCTGCTTCGCCCAGAATATTCTGTTGTGAACAATGTTTCCTTACGGAACTTGAAAAGTCCATTTGTTTTGCTTCAGTTTGGCCAGTGACCGTTATAGGAATCATTCACAAACATACGCCCTTAACAGAGGGTGTTAGTACATCGAACGCTGAACTACAAAGCAACCATAGCAGCTCGCGAAGTGATGTTCGTGCAATTCTGTGGGCGAAAAGAGACAGCAGACAGCACGACAGACGATTTGCTGTTGACTCCAGGCTTGGCTAGTTCTCCCTTTTACGTCACTGTTACCTCGCCATTATGCGTTTTCCTGAGTTATAGCTGTCATTGCAGGCTATATAGCCCGGCCGTTTCAAAAGCATTTATTTTTTTCTGCGCTCATTGCTTGTGTAGAGGCCTCCCCCTTCCCCTCTTAAAGAAATAGTGATAGTGCTTAGCGTTTAACACGTCGTGGATCCTGCGTCTCAACTGCATGGTCAAAGCGACGGCATTGTGTTCATCAGGGCCTATAGGGCCCTGATCGTACATGATCTCTTCGTACATGACCAAGAGCGAGTTGGTATCGGTCCATTGTGAAACAGCGCGAATAATGACGGTGACGAAAGTAAAGACGACCCTACGAGTTCTGACTCGCCACTAACTTTATTTGACATCAAATTCAACTTATACGCATGAATCGTCAGGAAAAAGAAAATCTAAGGTACCAACCCGACCACATGCAAGGATTTCAGTATAGATGTGGAAGACCTCTATTAGTCACTGCCCCAGGACAGCATTTTACAGTTTGTACACAGCTGTATCACGAAGGATAAGGACAAGTACGCCTTCACAGACAGATGTGGGATCTCATTAGACAGTTTTCTCGAACTGCTTCATTTTATCTACGTTGCACGTATGTTGGTTGGGAAGGGAAACTGTATACCCAGAAAGCGGGAGTTTGCATTGGCTCCTGTGTGGCTCCAATACCGAGTGAACTTTTTCTGGGCAAGGTAGATAGATCCTTAGAACACGCATTAGTTAGGCTTCACCATAGAACGTTCAGGTATTTATTTATTTATCTATTTCAATACCTTCAAGGCCCCCGGGGGGCGTTACAGAAGGGAGTGGAATGCGCAAAAGTAGTTTATAACGCAGCAAAACAAACCCAATGTAATACAGTAAAGAAAACTGTAAGCTTACACAAGATATAGGATTAGGTGACAAGGCAGATTAGTGGCACTGTTTTCAGCGGCTGTTTTAACACGGGTCAAAAATATCGGCAACCACGGTGGGCGGGTGGTTCCAATCCCTGGCCGTCTTCGGTATAAATTAGTTAAATTATGCATTGGTACGGCTGTTTGGAATGGGAACCTTATGGCGATGATCTGTGCGAGGTGATATGAAAGATGGCGCAGATAGCAGATCCTGTTTTGACTGGTGATTGTGGTAGTAAATTTTGTGAAAAGTTAGCGCTCGCGAGTGTTTTCTACGAAGGGGAATGCTAGCAAGGCTCAAAGTACTTTTCATAGCACTTACGCTAGCAGTGCGAGAAAAGTTACATATAAATCGGGCGCTACGTTTCTGTACTGATTATAATTGATTAGTAACAGTTTCGAGTCGCGTGTCCCACACAGACCACGCGTATTCTAACTCCGATCACGCTAAGGCTTTGTAGAAAAGTATCTTTAAAGATGGAGCCATGGAAAAGTTCCAACGCAAGTAGCCAAGCATGTGATTAGCAGTGTTAACAATATAATCGACATACGCCTGCCATGAAAGGCTGGAAGTTATATGAACCCCTAAATATTTATACATTGTTACTTCCTTAAGTACAGAGCCTGAAATATGGTAGAATAAGATTCACGTTAGCAGACCGAAATTAAACGCGCATAAGCTTACATTTGTTAGTATTGTTTCATAAGCCAAGTGTTATGCCAACTAGATACCTTATTTAAGTCACATTACAGTATGGATGGGGGTGAAACGAAATTGATTACTTGATAGATAACGCAATCATCTGCTAAAAGCCTGATTGTGAAGTCAATAGAGTTTGGCAGATCATTAATGTAAATTAGAAACAATAAGGGACCCGGTACGGACCCTTGAGGCATGCCTAAGGTTACGGAGCATGGTGAAGAATTAGCGTTCTTGGCAGTGACGAATTGAGTTCTGCTACGCAAAAAAACTCTTCATCTATGAAATAATGTTCAGGTCAATGTTCAGTTTGCTAACCTTAAAACAAAGAAGTTGGTATTTAACAAGGTCGAATGCTTTCTGAAATTCTAGAAGTATGCAGCCAATGAGAAATCTATGATCTAATGCCTCAAATAAGTCATGGGTGAAGGCAATGAGTTGCGTCTCACACGAAAACGACTTAAGAAAGCCGTGCCGATGAGGAAAAAAAACTAATCACTTTCAAGAATTCTAGCCTGATTAGAATGTATGAATATATTAGAATATATATTAGAGTGTATGTTGATGATTACCAGGTTTTTGCAGATCGTTTGAATTTCAATTCTAGAATGATTGACATTCTGGAAGTGTTCAAAGAATGTGGTCCAGGGCTGTAATTTACATTCTAGACCACCAAAGAAGATATCTTGAAATAGACACAATGATTAAAGCGGAAGAAAACCATGTCTGCTGGTACTTTAAAACAAGGTCAATTAAACTGACCCTGAGATTCAACGCGGCACTCCGAGATAGTTATACACTGCATAGTCAAGTCGTGCCTACAGAACGCCGCGTAGAAATCCTGTTTCATCTGATGAACTTTAGCTTCTAAGCCCAAGCGAACAGATTAATGGAAGTAGGCTACTCGCAACAACTACTGGCACGCATCTCGGGTGAGCCACCTAAAGAAATAAGATGCAGGCGTTCCCACACCAAGCAACAATGCAACAGGAATGAGAGTAATAAATTCGCTGTCATTACTTATGTACACCGCCTCTCGCATAGGTTGAAAAACGTGGCGAAGCGATATCAAATTGATGTCTTCTTATCCGCTCCTATGAAACTGGTCTGCAAGTGTCCATCGATGCATCATAAGCTGGAAGCACCAAACCGAGGTGCATGAAAAGGTTGCACTATACGCCATGAGAAGCATTTCGTTGCTTGCAATGAAGGCGTAGTGTATCAGATCAATTTTTCATGCGCAGCAAAGCACACAGAGCAGACTGGTCGATGTCTGAACACACGCCTTCTAGAACAGGACAAAAATGTCGAAAACATTTACCCAGATTCTCAGACTGAAGCACTGCCTCACATGCAACAGGTGTTCGCCCATATTCAACATAGCAATAGTATTGTACAAACACAGGGAGAAGACCACGCGGGAGGTCGTGGAATCGTGTCATATCGCAAAAAACCGGGCCACGTGCATCAAATAGTTCTCACAGGTAATGAGCTGGCGTTCCTGGATACAAGCTGAGGGCTCAGTGGATTGTATGTTGGTTGCTATCTATGACTTCACACTTCTTCCCTTTCCTTTCATGTAATTTTTCCAGACGCTCATGTGCATAAATTGCATTTGATGTCAAATAAAGGTAACTGAGAGTCAGCGCTCGTTGTGTCGTCTTTACTTTTCTCCCCGTCCTTATTCACGGCTGTTGTTTCATAATGGTGCATGACAAACCCTGCTGCACCAAGGGCAGAGATAAGGTCTGCCGGGAATTACAACGAAGGGCGGTTTCACTCTTGGAAATGAATGAAGGCGAGTCTAGTAAATGCAGAGGTGTCCAAGAAACGTGTCTTCGAGATATGTATTGAACCGTGCATAAATAACTTAATTTTGAACATGTAAATTACAAATATCCCAATTAAGCAACTAGCGAAGTACGTTTTCGGTGAACTTCCTTTGTGCATGGCGTGCAGTCGTACCGCCATCATGCGGCACTCACTAAAACTCGAACACGCAATGTACGGCAATGGTACAGCAGATGACGCGCATCCGGTGAATGCACAGATGTCCCAGAAACGTATCTTCGAATTATGTACTACCCGCCGCGGTGGCTCAGTGGTTAAGGTGCTCGACTACTGATCCGGAGTTCCCGGGTTCGAACCCGACCGCGGCGGCTGCGTTTTTATGGAGGAAAAACGCTAAGGCGCCCGTGTGCTGTGCGATGTCAGCGCACGTTAAAGATCCCCAGGTGGTCGAAATTATTCCGGAGCCCTCCACTACGGCACCTCTCTCTTCCTTTCTTCTTTCACTCCCTCCTTTATCCCTTCCCTTACGGCGCGGTTCAGGTGTCCAACGATATATGAGACAGATACTGCGCCATTTCCTTTCCCCAAAAACCAAATTAAATTAATTATGTACTCAGGCGTCCATTATTAATTTAACCATGAGCGTACAAAGTAGAGATGTTCCAACACATCACTCGCTCCAACTAACCAGGTTCAGCCGAGTTGAACCACAGCGGGTTTTTTTTTTAACTTCCTTTCCAGGGCATGTTGTCAAGAGCTACGAAGAAGAGCCAGGGCATTGGTGTCATCACTACTAAGTATGTGGACACGCTGCAGGGGTTATGCAGATTCACCAGTGCTACAAGTAGGAACATCACCGATGTCTTCAACGAGTTCCGCTGCTCTCTCGGTAAGGGAGGGTCGACATCTTCAATCTCGTCCCCATCACGACGTCCCAGGGGCAGCCGCGGTGACTTCGGTAAGGACAGTTTTTCCAAAAGGGGGATTTGTAGTTCCTATTAATGATACGTAGGTAGGAGTAGAGGTTCAAGAGTTTGCCTTTGTAGAATGCTTTAGAACTTCAGAACTTGTCTAAAGATTTAGCTTTTAGTTAGGCGTCACAGAGATAGCAACGTGGACAGGAGGACATATCAGTTATTGCTTGTGTCTTCTGCGATTCATACCAGGAAATAAATTGTAGAGGGGGTAATGTGATGCGAACAAAAATAGCCCATTTTCAAATACTGATCAAAGGAAGACATATCCGAGGGCAACAAAATAAGGAGGCGACATGAGATCAGCAAACCTAACTAATCGGGGCGGCTACAAGAGAACACTGAAGATTAGTGGAGGTTCTCGCCTAAAGGGAATGAACCGGTTTGATTATTATAATGAAGGGAGTACTGACACGATAGCATAGGAAGCCTAATCTCGGAAACAAAACAGGCGTTGCTGTCTGCCTTAAAATTTATCTGACCGGTCTAGGCAGTTCTTACGTTATCAAGTCATGCCACGTGGTACCTGCCACACCTGGCGTCTCATAAAATTTTTCTTTGGTTCAGACAGTTAAACATCAAGTCACGAAACGTGCCACCTTCCACCTCCCCTACCGTCTTTTCCCCCGCCCCCTCTCTAACGGCATCTCCACAAACACTGCCGTCATCGTGGAGAAGATCCAGGCGTCGGGGTCCGTCATAAAATTCGCTGTTTCTATGCTATGACGTTCCCCACACGTAACGTAATGAAGTGTTCCCATAGGTTTTAACGTGAGAGCGTTAGCGCACCTACGTCGTAAAAAAGCTGTCCGGCATAGGCGTCGGCATTGGCAACCGTTTGAAGCCTCGCAGCCGCAGTGTTTTGCTTCCAAACGATTGCAGCGCTACAACGTGGCAGCGGCGACCACGAGAGCTTCGACAGGCCCTGTACCTGGGAGTTGGGCGAAAAGCAGTGCTGGCTTGTGTCCGAGCTCCAGCCGTGGAACCGCGTGCTGTCTCGCAACTGCATCGAGCTGCAAGAGCACTCGTGGGGCGAACTGACGCTGCAAGGATTCCACACGCCCGAAAGCGATACACCGCAAATCCTGGACGTCCTACGGAGCTCCCTGATTATGCACCTGCTTCTGCGGCAGCACAGGTGGGTTGCGCATGCGGCCCACATGGGCCTGTCACGACCGTTTCTTGTTGTGGTTTCTCATTTCGTAGACTGGTGTAGATTGTTGATAACTGAAATGACTCTGGAGACCCTTTGCTGCATATTGCGCCAAAGTGTGACAATATTAAGTGTTCCACGCAAGCCTCGTTTAAGACAAAAAAGCTTCAATGTTTTCAGGTTTCAAGATTATTGCTCATTAAGAATACAAACAAAATGACAAGAAATTAGTATTGTAGCAGGTCCCATGATTAAAAAACTGTCATGCGGACGTCCTAATGCAAACTAACGTAGTCTAAACAAATACAAGTGGTCGTCGGTTAAAGTCGCATGAATATGAATTGGTCTCGGTAATATATACATCGTCAGCAAAGAAGCATCAAATAGCGCACGTACAAAGTGCAGCACGAAGCGATATGAGTCAAACACAACTAAACTGAGCTTCTTGCACAAAGATAAAAATCAAACTTGCAGCTTCTTTAGGGCCCCAGAACAGCAATGAGTACAATTCTGCGGCATCACTACATGTATGCGAAATTAACAGGGCAGAAGTTGGAATGGAATGCCTAAGTCGTGGTGCGAAGTTGATTAAAAAGGCTTTAAAATTAGGCAACACGTGAACAACGACACGACGAAGTCCACTGCACTGTCCTTTGTGAATTCAGTGAATGTACGTGAATTCCAACCAGCCATCGAACAGTAAGCTCACTTTGAGTTGTAATACTTTTTTTTAACTTTTGCCCATGGTGTAGGTGCATCACCCGTCTTCTTATGGACCAAACAATCACGCACATCGAGATGGCTATCTTCTGGCATGCCCTGCAAAATGGAGGCGCTGGAATCCGCTACCTCGAGTTTACTGGTTCGCTCAGCTACCAGTACCCCGCGGTGAGCTGTACTGCTGTCCATACCAGCTGGTTTAGCACAGTGTTATTTTGTACCGCTTCTACCACCTAGGAAGTGTCTCTATGATAAGGTTGTGCTAAAACTGTTCTTCTGCCGGACAAAACGTGAAACAGCTCAATGAGCTCCTCCCTCCCTTCGTGTCCCCACTTCCAATTGCAGCAATGGCTCGAAATGCTCATGTGGTCCCACTCGGTGGCCTGCCTTCCAGTCCTCCACTCCCTGCGCGTATCGCGAGTCGTCTTCGACGAGGACGTGGCGCATACGCTGGGCAGCTACCTGCTGCGCACCACCACTCTCCAGTGCATCGACATTAACAATGTGCAGGTAAAGCGCTCAACTTTTTATCATTTCTGTTCTGTATGTTCTGCTATATTCCGCAGTACAAAAGTTCGGGTAAAGAACCAGCCCGTCTGTTGCGCTCGCTTTCCGCATTACAGCGTCCATGCGAACGAAACTCCGGCGTTTGTCTCCTGGTGTACAGTCCCCGAGAAAACTGAAAAAAAAAGCGCGATCTGACCTTAAGGCGGCACAAACCAATCAAATTCGCCTGTTGGTGCTTTAGACCACTCGGCCATTGCCGCAGCCTTTCTGCTCGTGCGTCAAACTGCCCCAGGCTGGCGCTCATCGCTTAGGGAACCGTTGTCTTCTTCAACTTCAATCATGGCGCGATACAGTACCGACTGAAAACCAGGCTAGCACTTGCCCGTGCTGGCGCTAATTCGAACGCTTAGTTCGCTGAAGCTTGCTTTATGACGCTTGATCAAACTGAACACCTCATTCGATCAAGTTGGGCAACATCCCGAATGTTTTCAAGGAATTGGAGAAACATGCAACGCAGCCGTTCACCTCGTGTCTTAAACTGCCAGACTTTCGCGCTGTGGCATTCATTCATTTCCGCAAAAGCACATACAGGCTGCCACAAATCCCTAGGAGACGTACGTAGTTTCAGTCACTACGCAAGAAAGGCCCCACAAGTCAGTGTGAGTCAGCGCCCCCGAGTCATGCATCACCTTCGATTCTCATACACATTCCCAGATATTTTTGCAATGATGTCTTAAGAGATGAGTTCCTCTGGGGCAAACGTTTGGAGTTCATTTTGCGGGTCGTTGTGGCCGATTCTCCCTTTGCCCGTTCGCTATGTTGTACAAACGCTGGGAGCGTGCACAATCATAAATATTCCCTGCTTGGTAACATGATTCACCGGGGGCATTAGTGAAGACACTTTTGTTCATAGATATGCTGCCGTTTCAGTACACCGTGCAATAGCTAGCAAGGAATTAAGACGAGACAGGAGCTGAATTTTCAATTTACACTTGACAAGTAGCTCAAGGAAGTAAAGCACACTTCAGAATCATGGAACATGGCTGCAGCTGACGAGCATTCCGTAAAGTGTTCCGGCGTGACAGTACCACCAGTATTCCTTCCACTGCGCCGCGTCGTCGTTCTTTGCTGGACTGTTGCGTGCAGCAAAGCTCGAACATCATTCTAAACGGACATTACCGCGCCTAAATCTCTAAATACATAAGCTTTTAAGGTAGAGAAGAAAGTGGGTTCTCTGGAGACTCCTATATTATGGTTACGCTGTCTAGTTGTAACTCTAATGAAAGCTTCTTGTGAAAGAAGGTCCCGCTAAAGCGGTCCCTATAATTTCTTCGCCACGGAAGACTGCTACAAAAGCCTTGAAATCGGCTTGTATAGCGACTGTATCAGCGAGCCGGTGGTCGGGGTTCGAGCCCCGAACCAGGACGAAATTTTCTTCGCCTAAGTATTTGTGCCGAAGATGTATAGCTTTTCTCTGCAGCCGTATGGCTGCTATTTGATGGATGCTAATTAGTAATTGCTTACTCGTTACAAATCTACTTCTCCTAGGGGCTTCCCTTATACATTTTCCTAGCATTTTTTTGTACTTTGCAAACAGCGCCTTGGTAGTCCGGCGTGTTCCTTTTTCCTAGTTCGCTATTGTTTGTTCAGAAATATTGCTATGCGCAGCTTATATACTGTGGCCGGGAGAACTATTTGGTCAGCAGTTAAGAAATGAAGCGATGCTTAGCAAGGTCAGTTTCACCTTCGGAGAATTAAGTCATTTCATGTTGGCTGCAGCAGATTTACTGCAATGGCAGTTCGTTCATGTTGTTCAGGTCTCGTCATATATCAGCTCATAGTTCTAGCTTAAGCGCCTATGTAAACCGCTGCTCATGTCACTTATCTCAATTTCTAAGAAAATAAGCCATTTTAAACACAGTGAAGCAAGCACGTTGTGAATGTTTCAAGCTAATTGAAACTCAGCCTTTCCGCTGAGGTTTCAGAAGTAGGAAGGGACACCGATCTAGGCCGTGTCCAACCCGCACGACAGGAGCATGAATGCCTGCTAAGTGTGATTCTATTTAGTCCGAAGAATACAGGCGCTTTCGGTTGGCGAGGCCAAATTGCACCTTAGCTCACTTGAATTCCTTTCTCTACTGAATACTGATGCATGCAACATCTCGTTGTGCTAAGCAGTGAGATGTTTCCTGTGTCCTTGTGGCCACCATTGCTTCCAAAAAGAGATACATTGTGCGTTGCTGATCTGGATTTAATGCTTGCGCAGGCTAAACATGAGGAAGCTTCTGTGTTCCTGAGTTATCTGGCTAACAACAAGACAGTCACAAGCCTCAAGGTGCAAGTTCACTTCGTGATGGCAACGGAGGGCGAAGCTCTTGCACATGTACTGCAAAACCACGTCTCCCTTGAAAACCTGGAGGTAAGGAGGACAGCAGAATTTGTTTGTTCCGTGATAGTTACTTTTTACTGATCCTTAATAGGCATCCGGTATGCAGCAATTTTTTCCATTGTTGCTACCTGAGAGGTAGCACATATTCAATGCTCGTCGGATAACTGAGTGAAATGCGGTATTAAGTCATTGCATGTATATATTTGGCAGTGTTTCGAACTGATTTTTTCCTCCATTGTTTTGTCTCGCGTCCGTGTACTTCGGGTTCGTTATTGGGCAATGGCTATAAAGAAACTTGCTTCAACATGACGTGACCACCTTTCTAGTGAAAGCGGTCAACCCTTGAGTTACTATAATGAGTGCCAAAATAATGTTAGTTCGAACTTTGATATGGAGCCCTCGAGACAAGTCCAGGCTTGCTGAACCACAACAGAGGATATTGAAAAGGGGAACAATGGGCTCTTCGCCTTTTCGAGTCATGATCAGCCAGATTAACTGCACTAGAGTACAAATACATCTCTCATTGTTCTCCACATAGCCTTGCTTTGCTCCGGCCGAAGCCGGCCTGTTAGAGCAGTTTATCTAATCTCATGTTACCATTTGTACTCTTACGGCGTTTATTTTACTTTGGTATCAACTCGGTGACCCTACCCAATCGCAAGGAATGATTGCTCACTGTAAGGCTGTTTGCTGTTCTTGATTGTTACGTATATAATAACACGAGTCTGTTTCTCTAAACCCGCCGGAGTGTCTCAGTGGCTTTGGAGTTAGCCTGCTGATCCCAAAGCCGTGGCTTCTATCTCTGCCGCGGCGACTGTAATTTGATGCAGGCGAAATAAAAAACCACCTGTGGGCTCTGCGATGCCAGCGCACATGAAATTCTCCTCGCCCCCTCTTCGCTTGCTTCCCTTAAATTGGCTCTTCTTTGGCATTTGAAAGGGAAAGTTGTAAACTGCCCAAGCATCATGTTCCGATGCTGCCTGCTCTTCTCGAGCATGGAGTGTTCACAAAAGGCTTAAATGTCAGTCATCTGACCCCGTCGGCGAATCAGTCTGCGATTGCAGATTCGTCCTCGTCAATCTGTACTAGCGCAAGCGGAGTAATGTGGTTGAGAAAGTATAAAGTGTTCATTTATCTACGCAGAACCAGTTTGGTCAAATCCGCACAGTGGTTTGTCTTTAGCGATTACCAAGCACTCCACGCAGACGTTTGCAGCCCATGTACGCTGGCCTCCCATCATTTTGAGCTCTCTGAAAAAGCATTTTATCTCCTAACATTTTACGCACAGGGTGACGATTTCGGCGGGGTCATCGGTATGGTTCTACAGGAGGGGTCGGTCGCCGTCGACAAAGCACTGTGATTGCATACCACATCATAAAAATCGAAGCACGGCCTGAGTGAATGGGCAGCCACGAACCCGGATAGGACCGCCATATTTGCTTGTGTTTAGCAGTGTTGCCACATATATAATTTTGTCCGCAGGAACAAACTGATGCAGATGTGGTTCTCTAAAGAGAAGCCAGTATGAAACATTGGAATTCGCGTCGTTTTCGCTTTCTGAAACAGGAGGCTATGTTGTGATCTGCTTTTGACCATGTTATCAGTATTAGGACGTGGTCAGTCATTGCAGGCCTTCACAATATGACAAACATCAAAGCCCTCTAGCGTTTTTGTCGTAGTAAGGAAAGTTATAATCTTGCAGACACTACTTGCAACATTTTTTTTTCCAGAAACGCCTCTTATTTCAGCATTGCGCCTTTAAGCGCACTGTTCGGCTTTAATCCTGTATCGTGCTCTTAGAGATACTTTGTCGTATTGATGCGGTCATTCCGCAATGTTTCGTGCGTCTACCTTAATGCCTGGTTATCCTTCTCTAAAGCCTAATTTCTTTCTTAGCTTCTGCAAATCCATTATTGCAAAACTGATGATTAGCTTTCATCTTTCGCAGTTCTTTGGAGAGGGCGTTTAGGCCTTCGACGTTTCTGATGTCCTTCTTAGTTGCTTCACTGCTGAAAATTGAGCACAACACAAATTTATTTCTAGCTCTTGCGCCTAAATATCGGCGGATGGCTTCCCAAACAACTTTGCATATTCATTTCTTCTTTCCGGGGCGCAGATCAACGGCACCTACGACTGCACTCCCTCTGCCGTGCTTCGGGCTGCGGTGCAGAGCTCGAGCCTCAAGTCCCTCACAGTGCGCTCCTTCATCATCCTCACCAAGGACATCGAGGCCATGGCCGCCGCCCTTATGCGACACCCGCCTTCGTACGCGAGCGGGACCTCGGCTCTAGCGCCGCCTCCCACCAGCCGCATGGAAAGCCTGACATTCTTGGGCTGTCCCACGTACGATCTCCGTCTGCAGCGGGCTTTAGCCGCCCTCATCGGAGGCAAGGACTTCACTTGTCCCTCACCTCACGTTTCATAAAAACGTTGCAGGGAACCGCAGCTTCGCAGGGATGCGCTGCAGGCGCCAATGAAAAGCGCCCCCTCCGGCCGACTCCTCATAATTGACCGGGCAGGCCGGTCGCCCCTCGCTTCGCGTTTCCCCTCCACCGAAACGCAAAGGCGCCCGCGTGCTGTGTGATTTCAGTGCCCGTTAAAGATCCCAAGGTGGTCGAAGTTATTCCGGAGCCCTCAACTACGTCACCTCTTTCTTCATTTCTTCTCCCCGTCCCTTCTTTACCCTTCCCCTTATCACGTGTACTTGTGTTTGTTTTTGTTTTGGCAGTACCGTTAACTATTCTCGCCAGTTTCATCTTGTACTGAAGTGTGCTACTTTCTATACGAATATCTTTATTTTCTCAGCGTACTTCTTAATTCTCATATTTATTTCAAAATGTTTCTCTGTTTCTGTGTAAACTATTCTCGCCAGTTTCATCTCGTACTGAAGTGTGCTACTTTCTATACGAATATCTTTATTTTCTCAGCGTATTTCTTAATTCTCATATTTATTTCAAAATGTTTCTCTGTTTCTGTGTAAACTATTCTCGCCAGTTTCATCTCGTACTGAAGTGTGCTACTTTCAATACGAATATCTTTATTTTCTCAGCGTACTTCTTAATTCTCATATTTATTTCAAAATGTTTCTCTGTTTCTGTGTGCATGAACGCCTCTCTGCCGCAACTTCTAGTACTTGAGTTACCAGTATTACTAATATTTAGGATTTAAAAATCTAATATTCATAGCGGCCGTCGTGGTTAGCGGCTGAGTGGTTACGGAGCTCGGCTGCTGACCCGAAAGACGCGGCTTAGATCCCGGCCACTGCGGTAGAATTTCGGTAGAGGCGAAATTCTAGAGGCCCGTGTACTGTGTGACGTCAGTACCTCCAGGTGGTCGAAATTTCCGGAGCCCTTCCCAACGGCGCCCATTATAGCCTGAGTCGCCTTGGGACGTTAAAACCCCTAAACCATAAACATAACTGTGCGTTTTCTCATGCTGGCCAAGCGCTCCAGAAACCGGCAACTGGCAGAGTTAACTGACTCGTGCGTACCTCTCCCTGCGCAGGAAACCTGGTGAAGCTCAGGATCAGCATGTGCTCCCTAGGCGAGGAGTTCGCGATCAACGCAGCCTCCCGACTTCGGTTCAACTCTCCCCTGCGCGTACTCGACATGAAAAATAGCGGGCTATCTGTCCCCACCATCTGCATCCTCGTCTGCGCGCTCGAAGTAAGTGGCTGACATCATTGTTTTAAGTGCGGCAGCACCACTTCAATAGCAGTCCTGAAAATCCGATGTCTGTCTCAAGCCTCTGATACATCCAGAAATAAAATAAACAATGCCGCGACTGCGTTTCGAACCCGCGGTGGCGCGAACTGATCTCCTTCACTGGCCACTGCACCTCATCTTCGTTGTCCAAGCCTACGGCAGTGACAATATTAAAACAATGCAACATTGATAGTTTAAACAATCGCATAACACCCCAGCCGTGATCAAAAGAATGACTAAATATTTTGCTTTTGGTGAAGAAAACTTCAAGGTATCACTGCGCCGTCTCGTTCTGTATGGTAATCGCTCAATATGCTATGTAAAATATTTCGCTTCATGCCTTTACGTTACCATCTGTTCTGTAAAGTAGCCCTCAAAATGAACAGATGATACCAATACGATGGTGCACAACCCTACTGCCAGAGCAAGTTACCTGTGTTGCTCAGTTCTCTGTGAGGCTCGCTGGGCCAGGTTTGCCTTGAAGAGCTGAAAATTCGTGCTTGTTATTTCTACGATAAGTTCTTTAGAATAAAACATCCCTGAAATGGCCAATAATATCTATAATAAACATTCTCCTCTCTGAGTGCGGCTGCACTGAGATTGGAGGTTGTTTATTATAAATGTTATTATAGGATGTATATTGTATTAGCAAAAATAAACTATATCTTGCACCAGCCGTAGCTTTATAAGCCAGCATTACTTCCGTTATTTATATTGAATACCCGTAACCAGGAGATTTCGTTTTTGACCTGCTACACTGCTGTGGTGCAATAGATCATGTTTGCATGAGCAATCATAGCAAATTACTTCGGCTACCATGACACATTAACTGATCAAGTAATAAACGCTTTGCTTAAACAGGTGAATTCTACGCTGGAGATGATGGCCTTCAACTTGTACGGCACGCTGCCGGATGTCGAGCTGCTCCGACTGTTCAACACCATTCGAGAGGTCGGCGCTTCGCCGCGCATCCACGTCAGCTGGTGCAAGCCGCGCCCGTTGCACTTCGCGCGAGGCGGAGCGTTGTGCAGAATCCCCAGCCTCTTTGTGGACCTGGACAACTGCAGTGCCGAAGATGCGGCCATCCTTCTGGAACCACTGGCCTCTGGTACCAACGTGACATCAGCCTGCATTCAGTGCAGCACCAACGTGGATGACACTGTCGTTCAACAGCTGGTCAATGCACTTGCGAATACCAAGTCCGTCAGGTGGGCATTCTTTGCATAACCGGGGCCTTAAAGGTCCTGTTCTCGAGAAAATCCGTTGTCGGCGTCGATGTCATCGTTGTCGGTGTTGTGAGCGGAGAAGTACAAGCATGACTCTGGCAGGTGGCGCCCAGAGAGCAATCTAGGAGACATATGGGCCACCTAGGTTACGTGAGCTTGTACCGGCATTAAAACCTGGCCACCGGATAGTGAGTAAACTGCCTACCGTGGCAGGTGGCACCTAAGTTAATATTTGGTCGCTCGGGAAGAGCGACCTGGCCTACACAAGGCCGACCACTGGGACCACCTGCCATCGCAGGGCAGTGGCGCATTGCTTAACTGCTGCACCACTGCTCCAGGAGCGGCATGAGGACCCCCAAGAATCTATGAATGAGAAGGAGATAATGACCTTCTGCTTATAGGAATTAACCCGTTATGCTATCGCGTCATACATTAAGGTAGAACAGAACTGTGCCCTCCGTTTTTTGAAGCGAAAAGCTTCACTACGCTAGGTAAAACAGTCATCGCGTTGGCCAGAGAAATACCTTGAACTACCTTCAGCCACACCACGGTAGCCGTGTATATGTCGTACAGTTAGTGTCGAACCCTTCACCCTTACCTTAACTCACAATGTTTAGTTGACCTTCGACCTTGAGTTGACCACTAACCTTTGACACTGGGCCTTTGCGTTGACCTTGGACACTAAGACCATAAGGTGCGTAGATGTGAAGTAACGTGATGACATCCGAAGGGGGTTTCGTAAGACCATGTAATACGACGTCATAGCCACGTGGTCGTGTGGCTATATATAGAACAGCTGTCGCGAACGTGTAGCGGAGCTGCCATGGACGAGCCTCAGTCGTATTATTAAGCGTCCTTGCTTTTCTCTGAATTTCAGGGTTAGTCAAGTTCAGCCTTTGCCAATCTTTTTTTCTAATTCGTCCTGACAACTTTTGTCTCGAATGACAACATGGCTTATCACGCCCCACATCTGTGCGTTATCCCAAGCTGCATTGGACTTGTTTCTCCTCCTCTTCTGTGTGGAGCACTGTAGGTGCTCGAGATATGCTACGTTGTACGTTAGAGCTTCCCAAGCTTATTTAGCATTATACTTTATCCTAGGTAGCACTGGATAAATAAATCGGGATGCGTATTCGTAGTATTTCAATGCAGAGTACACTGTGCTTGAAAGTGCGTTGATATGTTCCAACTGCAGATATATGGGCACACTTTTTGGGGGGAAGGGGAATTAGGTGAGAGCTGGTCCAATTTTTACAATGCATTCCTTGAACTTAATTCGTTAGAGATAAATGATCGGTTGTAGTTTGGATTTATAATAGTAATTTTCTGCCCCGCCCATTTCTTTTTATTCCGCTGAGGAATCTGGTCACGTAGGCTGAAAAAAGTTCGACATGAGATAGCCGTATCCCATGAGTCATAAGGCATATAGCATTACAGGAGCTGCTGCTTGTACATCATTCGAGCAGGCATCCCCTATCGGTTACAATTTCTGCTGTGAAGGTTTTCTTGCCTGATCATTTTTAGATGTCTGAAGGCTACCAGTCTTCCAGGAGTGTGGTGCTGGCTTCTACTGTTTTGTTCGAGGAGACTGCACCCAAGGTGCTTAAGAAACGCTGCGTAAAACCATTGAAATCATGACTTACGGGTCATCATGTTCGATTAAAGAAACTGCTGTTATCGTCGCTCTGCTATGAGCGAACTAACGGGAGTGATAGTTGCACCGCACCCCATCCCCACCGCTATTAGGCCACGTATTTCAGGCTCGCCAGCACTACCCCACCACTAGTGGCGCACTCTCGAGAGCGACAGTTACTCTACATTTTCCATGCCACCTGGGAAAGTTTGGCGCACAGAAGTTTGGCGCACAAAAGTTTGGCGCACAAAAGTTTGGCGCACAAAAGTTTGGCGCACAAAAGTTTGGCGCACAAAAGTTTGGCGCACAAAAGTTTGGCGCACAAAAGTTTGGCGCACAAAAGTGTGGCGCACAAAAGTGTGGCGCACAAAAGTGTGGCGCACAAAAGTGTGGCGCGCAAAAGTTTGGCGCGCAAAAGTTTGGCGCGCAAAAGTTTGGTGCGCCGCAGTCCCGGAAACCAAAGGAAAGGGCAATGTTTAACTCTTGGCTTCCATCATATTTAAGTCACGACGAGCCCCTCATTTCCGTACATTTGTCTGCTCAATAGCTTGAGAGAGCCTTGTTTAATATAGTATTGATGCCATATAGGTAGCATAAGAGCGTTCTCGCACAGATTCTTACCTCACCATTCGATTACTTTCCACGTGACATTCTGTTTAATGCAGGACATACTATGTACCTGCCGAGGACGAGGGTGACGCTGGTGAAAACTCACGATGTTCAGTTACACTAGACATAAATACCCCAGAAAGCAAAAGATTGGTCAGCCGTCGCCATAGCCGAGTTGGTAGAGCACCGTGCGTGAAATCCGGATGCCGTGAGTTCACACCCCAACGGCTCCATGTGGTTTCCTCTTCTACTTGTTAATCAATTATCTTTCAACCATCAAGTAATTACGGTATTAATTGTTCGTTAATCAACACAACAAATTAAAAAATAAACATTCCTCTATGCTTCCTTTGGTTTCGTTGACTGCTTACTAGCTATATAACGAGCCCATCATTTCTTTACCTTTGTCTGTCGAGGGAGAGAGCAGAGTGGGTCAGAGAGCGAACGCGGGTATAAATAACGTAGACAAAAACAAGCGTAGACAGCTGGGCTAGTTGGTGGTTTGTAATACTGACTCATCTTTCCATTGCTCACGAAAGACACGTACAGAGCTACAGCAGACACCACGAACGCTGGAGTAGGCCCCACCTGCGGCTGTGGAGTCTGCTCTCCCTCAGTCAGTGTTTTTTTTTTTTTGCGCGCTGGAAAGATGAGTCAGTGTTCACGATAACCGTCAGCTCCTTAGCGTAACGAAGTGAATTTCAAGACACGGCAAGCCTAGCAGGGTGCGTCAGTCAGTATTACACATGAGATTAAGAAGTTTGCTCTGATAAATTAGCCGCAGCTGGCATAGGACATGTTTAATTGAAGGAATTTGAGAGAGGCCTTCGTTCTGCACTCAACGTAGTCACTCTGATGATTACGGTGTTGATACGGGGCTTAACGTTCTGAAGCTGCCTTGAGCTATGTGCAAGGAAGCCGTTGTTTAGGAGTCCAGATTCAGTTCGGCATATTAAGGCAGCAGTTTGATCCGGCGTCTATAGGCTCGGGAACTGAGCACCAAAGAACACCACTGCAGGCGAGATGACATAATCATGCAACAATGTCACAAGAGCACGGTCACCGGTCACCGTCGTGTGCTGTGATAACGTGTTTACGTTGCCACCATGAGACATTTGGTAATGTGACTGCATTAAAAGCTGTCTCAAGCTTGCACCGTATTATGCGAACGTCCCTTAAAAGCATTAACAGCCATAGCTGAGAAGAGCAGCATCAGTCTTCACGTTGAAGCGATTGGTATTTCTCCGTGCAGGACACTGAGCCTGCAGCTGGACTGGCCTGAAAACAGCATCGTCAACGTGCTGCGATCTCTGGAACAGAACTGCAGCGTTTCGGTCCTCGAGATAGACGGCACGACCTTCAGGAAGAGGGCTGCTAAGGCTCTTGCCCGACTGGTGGTGCAGAACCGTATGTTAAACAAGATTTTCATGAACCTGGAAAAAGAAAACTGCGAATGCCCGCAGCTTCGTACCGTCTGTCGAGAACTCAAGGAGGCCATGCCTCGTAACCGTTTTCTGACCAACGTGGCTGTGAATCTCCAAGATGCCAACCACGCCTCAGATGTCGTCATCAAGGACGCTCTCAGGCGCAACAAGGTGACGGATCCTTTTGCTGTCCTCAAGCGCTGTGTAACTTGCTCGTTCCAGAGTAAGGTAGCATTGTAGTTGATAGGATATTTCGTGTACAGGAATCAATCGAAGGAGGATTTTTTTTAATTGGTTTTGGGGAGAAAGGAAATGGCGCAGTATCTTTCTCATATATCGTTGGACACCTGAACCGCGCCGTAAGGAAAGGGTAAAGGAGGGAGTGAAAGAAGAAAGGAAGAGAGGTGCCGTAGTGGAGGGCTCCGGAATAATTTCGACCACCTGGGGATCTTTAACGTCCACTGACATCGCACAGCACAGGGGCGCCTTAGCGTTTTTCCTCCATAAAAACGCAGCCGCCGCGGTCGGGTTCGAACCCGGGAACTCCGGATCAGTAGTCGAGAGCCCTAACCACTGAGCCACCGCATGAGGAGGATTCCGGAGAAGGCCAGTTCAGGGCAGGGGAGGCTGGGCAGTACAATCAGTGGCGAGGACGTAAATTTCTAGATACGAAGCATGTGTGAGATGCCACGCATGTACCAAGCAAGGGGCAGTGCCAGCTGTTTCGAATTTTTAAAGCGGAAGCTTTACTAGGCAATGTCAGCGGGGATCGTGCCCGCAAAATGTGTCGGCAGCAGTTACGGGCAACTCAAAAGAGCTAGAGTCAAATGAGTGGTCTGAATCGAAAGAGGACGATGTGAAGATGCCGCCCGAAAAAAAAAAAACCTTTCGAAATCAGATAAATAGTTAATTAGTTAGGGCCAAAAATAACCAAAAATGGGCGGTGCCCGAGCAAAACTGCTGTGACATTTGAAAACACCAGAAGTAGGCGGAGCTACAGCGTAGCGCCAAATTTCAAAAACCGGAAGTGAGGACGGAGCAAATGCGTGGCGCCAAGTTTGAAAACTCTAAGTGGGCAATCACGTGAACAGTGATAAGTGATTAGAACATAACCAGGAGATAGAAAAAAAATTAGAGGCAATTACGTAATTAATCAGAAGCAAAAGGTAACGGACGGGTATACAGTGACTGGCGGGAACAAAGCGTGGCGGACCATTTGAAAACTCCATATGGTTGCCGGGATGAAACGAGGGTATAGTCCGAGTTAATCTATAACCAATCAATCAAGTGAACGAGAAACCAACCATGGCGCCAGATTGGAAAGGCGACCAGTGTCGAGGCGTCAACGCTTTCGCATTCTTCCAATGAGGGAACAGCAGTGATCGCTAATTTTTTGCATGGAAGAGCTGTTCATTCCACACTCTTGCCGAAGATGTTACGCTTTTATAGTTTCTCGTAATACGAGTCATGTCACGGTATAGCTAATGGCCGTGGACAGGGGTCACTGTCACGCAGAGGCTTCATGAGGCCCTTGCTACCGGTGCTCTGAACATGATCTTAGTGCTGCAAACCTTTTGTTCTTAAAGCGGGCGACTGTAGGCCGAGGGAAACAATAAGGTCGTGTGTCTGGAGCAAAATAAGCTTGGTAAAATTTTGAACAGTGGCGGATAGTGCCGGGTAATTCGGAAGCTATTCCAGAGAACTGATGAATAATCTCATATCCTGTAGAATATAGAAGGTTGCTTTGGCAACTAATGTATCAGCTTTTGTTATTGTTGTTATTATCTTTCTATGTATAGCGTCATGCTTTTAGAGTCGAAGGCTAGTCTTTGCACTGCGCCGCACAGGCATCCGTTTGAATCTCGCTGTATCTGAATATTCTCTGCATTTAGCGACGATTTCTTTTCCTTGTGGTGACGACCGCCTTGGATATGCACACATGAGGATTGTGACCTATAGCACTTCAGGTATTATAGGAAAGTGCATTAAAAAAACGAAGCGGTTTTGGGCATGCTTTCAGCGTATAGTCATGACACTTATGGTACCAAGATTAACCGCATAAAATTGTTCTAAGTAGAGTAGTTCTGAAGAAAGTAAAGTTCCTCAGACAACAGTAGTATGCTAAACTCACAGGCTGCGCCACAACTTGCCAACCTCCAGAAATGAGCCACAGGTTCTTGCGAGATTTCGAACCGCAATTATATCGCTTGTAGGATTAGGCGTCCATCCTTGTCCACGTAATGTTCTGGACATTAACCTCCACGTAACCTTCCCATGGGTAGGATCAAATCTGGGCGGACGGGATGTCTCCGGGTGCAGCAATGGCTCCTCATGTCTTCAAACGAAGAGAGAGCAAATTTTCGGTTGTTTTAACGGCGCAAAAGCGCTACTTCACTAGAAAAGCTGAAAACCCGGAAGTATATTTGAAGCCTCAACCTTTGACTTAGCACCGGCAGCGAAGGCCTAGCGCCGCTGCTCCGCCAGAACGTGGAACCGGCTCCCCCCCACCCCTCCCCCAGCGGCTGATTGTTTCATGGGGTGGTTGCCTTTGATGCGGTGTTGCCTAATGTGCTGGCGCACATCACACTCTGTTTACCTGTGTTAAAACCCTGCAGTCTTTTTCTTACTGCATGCTTGCACGCGTATATGTGTCCGTAGAACTATGTTAGCTAAAGGGCTGTCGAGTCACTTAGCAAGCAAAACATTGCGATGTCTCTTTTTCTTTGAATTTATAATTCCGATAAAAAATCAATTTGAAGCGTATCCTCGGGGCTTTTATTCCGAGGCATTCTAAGTTCATTTCCCACATAATCTACCTAACTCGAAAACGCAGGTGTTCATCAACGAAGCTGTCCATTTTATCAAGGGCTCCAACGAAAAAAAAGAAGCCCTCGCCTTCGAGACCCTGCAGTACTCTCGTAGTGTAGTGACGGACCTGTGCACGGGTGCAGTGGAATGTGACGAGGCCCGTGCCAAAAAGCAGATCGATGAGGCTCGCTGCAGACTGGCTCTCAACTACTTCATCTTCACAGGCGTCGTCAAGGCTAAGGTAGTCTGCCGGCTGCATCCGAAGCGCAAGCCCAGGTTCGACAAACTTGGAAAGGATATGCAGGCCCGCATCTGTTCTTACCTCAGCCTGACTGACGTCATCGGCATCTAGGACGCCGTTGTTTTTCTAAATACATGCATGCACCCGGTAGTAGAATGTAGCCCGTAACCGCTGTGCAATCACGCGAAAAACTGCCACCACCGGTACTTCGTCATGAGCCACCTCATTATAACTGACTGCAAGGCAACACCGCTTTCTGAGAGGTGCCCTGAAGCGTATGAACAATTGACTAGGCTATATTACAATCTGCGCCTTCTCTCATGTATTTAAATACGTCTTAAACTTTTCAATTCGTACTGGTATTTGTAGTTCCAGCATTCTCACGGCTTATGGCTCTCAGATCTACATCGTCCCGTTTACTAGCGACAAATTATTTGCTTGTTCCATGTGTTTTCATGTAGCTCTTCACAGAACGAATGAAAACACGGTATTTCATCCCTTCGCTGCTCGACACACGCGTAAGGTTACTTGGCCTAGCTCAAGTGGCGTGCATTTATCCATCTGCATTGGCGAAAAACGCATTTTTACACGATTGTGTACCACATAGTTTATTTTTTTCTCATTAGCTTAAATTCATCCCTTTTTATAAGCTCCCATCATTTTGGAACATTTTCCTGGAGCCTGCGGCACTCATGTTTCGTGAATCGCTTTCTTAATGCATCTTTTTACAAAGTTTTCATAGGTATCACAGTTTTATATTTTTAAGCCAGCATTTGTCCTGTTCCTTCCTATATTATGGAGTGACGCAGCACGTTGCGTAGTTTTCAGAGCGAGAACTATTTCTACGACCGTATATGAACGCCTCCCGCGAGAAGCTTCAGCGTAGACTCTAACCGCCACACGCAGCTGGTACGACGCAGATGACACCATTCGTGTCCGCAGGGTGCATAAAAACTGCTCCGATGCGCGGGGAACGCGGACTCTCTCTCACGCACACATCGCGAGATTTTCCTCCTGAAGACTACAAAGCTAATGCAGTAAAAGAGAAATTAGTACAGCTAAGCTTGCCGGAAAGCATGTTGGCGGGCTAGTAGGTTTTTTTGCACGGTGAGGGAACAACGCAAAGTGCGAGGCACAAGGAACGGAACACTCAAACACTTACACGGGCTCGCTATCAACAGAATTGATAATCAGCGCCCGTGTGTGTCTTTCCATGTTCCGTTCCTTGTGTCCCTTACCCTGTACCCTCACCATGCAAGCTTACCGGCTTAGCGCATTATGAGCGTAAAGATGGCTGGAATTAGTGACGTTTCCCGCATGTAAGCTCTGTCTGGCGCATGCATGCAACGAGGACGGTAACGCTATCACGGGTATATTTACAGACATTTTATGCCCGCGACAAGGCGGCCTTGCAAAGAAATAGCTACTTGGCCTTGCTTTTCTGTTTCTTGTAAGTTTAGCTACTTCGCTTCGCGTCTCTTTTCAAGCATGTTTAGCTAATTGACTTTTGCCTGTTTGTTTTGAGGACGTTTACCTACTGAGCTCTATTTCTGTTTCGAACTCGTTTGGCGAATAGGCTTTGCCGCTTTATGAGCCAGCACGCTTTCGCTTTTTACATCAGCATGCTTTCGACATTGGCGTCGGAGTGGAGAATATCCACTTACACCGGCATGGCGAATCTACCAGCATCCCACGGCGCGAAATTTTCGAGAAAATTTGTCGTGACTGGACTCCTCTTCGCACCTCGTCAGGGCGGCATAGAACTCCGCACGAACGCCTTTTGAGAAAAGGAAATCGCAGTTTACTGTCTCGCATCTCGGTGGACACCTTTGCCGCAGCCACAGCTGGTGTGGAAGGAAGACAGCTAAAGAAAGGGAAGACGCAGAGGCAGGAAGGTCGGAAAGAGGTGTTGCGGCTTGCCGATGTTTCAGCACGTTGTTCCTTCCTTCTTTCTATCGCTCCTTCTAATCATTAAACATATATCTGGCTCTGTGATTAGAAATGATTAGCAGAGCCATATTTCACTTTTTTATTTATTCTGCAGTGCTTACATGTAATTGCGCACCATGTGCTTTCTTCTGACTGTTTTTTTCCCAACAATGTATAATTTTTTTTCGTAAACTTATTTCTAAACAACTGTTGTTGATTCTAAGGCACAGTATTTATGAACAAATGAATGTACCCTCTGCTGCTTGGACCAATGCGGTCTGCAATATTTTGTAAATAAACTGCTTTTTAATGGCACTGTTTTGAGTATTTGAGCCACAAGATGAAAGGAAATATTCCTAAATGCACATCCGCATAGATACACGAAATTCCAATAGCTGAGTGAAGTCCGTCGAAGAGGCAACGACAGGTTGTAAGCAGCACTGGAAACAGTCATAACAAATCAGGAAGTTACGCAGAGCTGGCGACAGTGAAATTTGATGTTAACAGGAAAGGAGATGCGATGCACAACAAATAGTTAAGATTGATAACAACATCTCTGATATACAGGCTGGCAATGCAGTGAAATTAAAGAATACAGACATGCGTAGATTGTAATAGGATGCTCGGAGAACTTCACGTGCTGAGAATCAGTAGTCGCTTAAATGATAGCCTGTTCGTGCTTACCCAAAGCATAGAAATAACTGAGAACAGACCTTTGTATTTAGCCTTCCTGGACATAAGTAATCTAGGTTATAATCTGTCGTACAGATTAGGCGGAATGGACGCTGAAAAACTGCTCCCTGGTTTAAAATCTCTGCTCTAATGTATCCTGACGATATTTTACTCCTAGCAGGTAGCCAGGAAGATTTTCAAACTCCGATTATATGTTGTAGAGACGGAGACGCTGTAGGTTTCAGTTTTAACAAAATTAAGTCGTGTCTGATGATTTTCAACGATACAACGAATCGGATGCTTGCAATACAAGGCAATGAAATTCCCAGAGTAGCTAAGTGCAAATATCTCTGGGTATGGGCAAAGGACGGACAGATACGCATAGAAAAGCACGAACAGACTCCTATGGCAATAGGGCTAGGAGATCCCGGGATAATGAAGCATGGGATATTATGGCGGTGCAACAAACATGAAGTAGTACTGAGAGGTATTTGGAAAGGAATTATGGTGCCAGGACTTAGTTTCTAGAATGCGATGTTGTGCGTAAGGGCAAAAGTTCAGTCGGGATTAGAAATAAATCAGAGCATTTGGAAGATTAGCCCAAGTTACATACGGGGAAACCACAAACGAGGCAGTACAGGGGGATATGGGCAGGGCATCGTTCGAAGCACGGGAAGCTCAGAGTAAAACATAATATGGAGAGAACACCTGAGGAAATTGTACGACAACAGGTGGGCAGCTAAGGTATTTGGATACCTGCACAGAAAAAGCGTTGACTCACAATAGCGGAAAAAAACTAGGAACCTAACCAGAAAGTATGCAGCACACATGGACGGTGAAAGAAAGAACATCAAACGACAAGTAAACAACGCAGAATTTAAAAACTGGGTTACTTGAAAGGAAAAGAAGCAGAGCGTACAACTATATCGAAATTGTATAAGGCAGATCAGGATAGAATCGTTCTATGATAACTCAAGAGGCAGTGCCTTACTCTTTAAAGCTACATCAGGTTGTCTCAGAACGCGCAGCTATAAAAAAAAATTAAACAAGATTACAAATGTGCAGTGTGTGAACACCTTCTACTCGAATGTAATGATATCCATCCGGATGTCAATGAACGCGCGGTCACTCCCTTTGGTGCCCTAAGGTTTATCGATAACAAAGGTCATGTGAGTACATCTGTGGTGAAAGTTTTCAAAAAACGACAAATATTGGTGGCTCAAAAGCCGAGAGGTAACATAATCTTAGAAGAGTAGGATAAAAAATGTATTCAATAAAAATGGCGAATTTATAAAGATATTATTAACAGCGTTAGAGAAATATAAAGAAAAATTATAGAAAAACAAAAAGAAACAAACACGGTGGCAACTGCCACCCCTCCGTTTCAAAGAGGACGCTCCTAGCTTCCTTCCATCCATTCATCCATGAAAACTTCATTCCTGACTCCGACTGACATTGCAAGCACTGCAATCGCATAAAATGTTCTCCGTTTATGCGCTTTCGCAATGTCGTTAATACTGGTAACATTAAACGTATGCGTTATTGGCAAAGCTAACTTCGAAGATAACGTGAACGGACATTCAGAATAAGGCAGACAACGTTTTTGAAACTTATTTAAGCATCAGCCTGCGCATGTAACTGTTCCTTGAAGGCCCCGTGGCTCAAGAAGCCCGCAGCTCTGTGGAAGGCGCCAAAGGTCCCGTTTAATAAAATTTCTCTTTAGAAACATGATATCATTGGACTCAGCCAGGCGCGGTGGCCCAGTGGTTAGTGTGCTCGACTACTGAGCTGAAGCGCCCGGGTTCCAACCTGACCGCGGCAGCCGCGTTCCGATGGAGGCGAAAGGCGCCTCTGTGTTTTCACTTCTTCCATTGGGCGAGGGAGAGTGAACGGCAGGAGTGAACTGCTGATTAGTGCTCAGGAAAGGAACGGCGCAGTAACTGTCGCGCTTCACGGCAGACATTTCAACCTCAATTGCGTTGCGCGTTACCCGTCACACTTCGTTACGAGTTACGGCTGCCGCTGTACCCCCTAAATATTTTATACATAGCTAATGCAGCTTTCGCTGTACAAACACAGCTGTCGCCGTGACAGACAGACTTTGCAAGTCAGCTGCATGCGTCGGCAGTGGTTGTCCCGCGCGGATCCCAGAGGCTGGAGTACGCAGCCAATCACTTAAAAACGATGAAAACAGGTTCCTTGCGGTGAAGGCGTCTAGAGTTCCGATCGAGTAGCGCGAAAAGTTTTAAATTCATTTTTCTAAACGATAAATGCGTTCCTTGTTGCGGAAGAAACATTAGCACACCAAGACAGAGCCACACAATTATCTCTTACTGAAAAGTGTGATGAGATGCAGTTTTATTCAGTAGCCCTGTAACGTTAGCTCTATCTCTTTTATTCATAGCTCACTGCAGACTCGTTACTTTCATTTCAAGGTTTCTTTCTAGCAGTGAAGTTTTTGCCCTGGTGGGGACCATAATGACGATGGTTAATTTTTATGCCGAAAAGGAATCTGGGCGGCCACAGAATGCCACGCACAAGGTTAATGGTAAACTTAGGTCAATACGAAATGCTCTGGGTCAAACTTCTAAACTTGTTATGAAAATGACCATGATGTATAGGGCCTAAAAGTTCATTCGCAGCGTGCAGTGATGGTAAGTGGGATGGAAGTATTATGAAAGGTAGAGGGCTTTAAAGATGTACAACAGCAAATACAAGTTAAAAATAATTAAAATGTACCGTAAAGGCGCTTTAGCCACAGTCTTCGTTTGGGAAAGAACCGTGACGGACCTGAGGAATGGGATAAATACTCCATCTTCTAAGCTCTCAGAGAGAAAGCCTAAGGCCAGTGACAGCAGGAAACTCAACGTGAGCAGCCTACATGTACTGATGTCTGAAGTACTCTCTCTGGAGGAGACTTACGATCACCACTCAAAAAAGAGGGGGAGTGTGATAGTATTTGATTCTGGCACAACTCTGAAAAGTACCGTTTCTGCTTCTAACGTCGGACATACGTTTAAGATTTGGATAACAGGGAAGCGGTCGCCGCACCTCGACTAATGTTGTGGCGGCGTGTTCCTTAAAAAATTTGAATGTGTTTGCATGTGTGTCCCATACTTAGTCTACACACTGCTGCTTCTTTGAATCTCTCTCGGTTTGCAGTTGCACACCTCCCTATTATTGGCTATATTGTTCCGTTAATATTGGGAATATGTTTCTAACATATGATCTGAGGTCCTGGCATGGTACTTTGTGTCAATGCAGCTTGAGTGTACTGCTCACAATGCAAGTCGATCAACTGCCTCATTGCCCGTGATATTATGCCGACCTGACACCCAGCACACTGTAGTTATCAATTTTGATGTATGAGCTGACATGAAGCTGTTCGGCAGTGGAAGGAATTTATTACTGCGCTCATGTGGCATTTTTCAGAGGATAGAAGAGGTACCACAATAAAGAAGTCTGTATGAGTGAGAGAGGTTGATATTTACTAATGTGCGCCGTACTGCCACGAATACACCTTTAAATATTGACACGGTGCATTCTTCGTCTTTACTCCGCCCTGTTCTTGAGCGTGCCTCTCACCGAGGCGAGGAAGCTGAAGTAAACGGTTGAGCAGCTGACGTTCAGCCCTTCGCCTCGCCAAGCTCTGTGGTCCTGCATCCTTTCTGGCCATCTGGTACTTCCTGCTTCCATGACAATGTGATTGTTTGTGTAGTCATCATTGCAAAAAAAAATTTCGGACTAAAGAGAACTTCGAGCCGTCCGTCCGTTTAAAACTCATTACACCAAGACAGAGGCATTAAGTATTGTTTTACTGAAATCTGCAAGCCGTGCTTGCCGAGTTAAAGAAAAGATGTGTCACAGTCGACAGAATGTACTTCTCGGAGAGGTACTGTATTCTTATAGAAAGTTTTTGATGTTGGAGACCTGTATGTTGAGGTAATCGACAACGGTGACTAAGATGGAAAATGGTGTCGCTACAGAAGTCCGGTTTAAAAACTGCTGTGTACTGGGTTGCTCAAAAGTGTAATGGATAAAAGTGTACATATCGTCACCGACAAACTGTTGACGTGAACCAGTTCCGGTGGTGCGCGTCGACATACATGGAAATCAAGTCGGCGATCGTCTTGTTGAGCGGTTCAGTGAGTCCGTTCGTTTGAGGGTGGTGAGCGGTTGTTTTGCGGTAACTTGTGCCGCTAAGGCGCATAACCTCCTACGTAAGGGCCTACGTGAACGCCGTTCCCCTGTCATTTAGAATGATGATGGGTGCACCGTGACGAAGCAAAAATGTTTTGAATCAAAACGTTCGCAATCTCATCAGCGGTACCACGGGGAAGAGCTTTAGGCTCACAGTACCGGCTGAGATAGTCGGTGCCGACCACAATATAGCGGTTACCTAGTGAGGACTCCGGAAATGGGCTAAGTAAGTCCATGCCGACTTGGTGGAAGGGGGCTTGTGGCGAATCGATAGGCTGCAGTAGCCCGGCTGGCTTAGCCGGCGGCGTCTTCCGACATTGGCGCTCGCGGCAAGTTCTGAGGCAATGCTTCAAACCTGCAGCAACCCTGGTCCAGTAGTACTTTTGGCATATCCGTGCCAAAGTTCGGCAAAACCCCAGGTAACCAGAAGATGGGCCTGCAAGACTTCGTCGCGAAAGGCTGTATGTACGACGAGCAGATAGACAGCTTCTGTTGGGCTGTAGTTTTTCTTGTACAGTACGCCGCGGCGTAAACAGAATGACGACAGTCCACGCGAGATCATTCGCGGGGGAGACTGAGCGCTTCCTTCAAGATACTCAATGTGGGGCCGTAGTTCACTGTCGTCTTTTTTGTGTTGAGCAAGAATGCACGTGGAGAAGGCGCCAAGAAAACAGATTCGTCTTCGGGATTAGCTCGGTTGGCCTCGGGACGAGCACGAGACAGACAGTCGTCATCCCTGTGCTTCCTGCGGGACTTATAGATGACGGTGACATCGAATGCTTGGAGTCGAAGGCTCCAGCGTACAAGCCGTCCCGACGTGTCTTTGATGTTCGCCAATCAACACAGCGAGTAGTGGTCACTGACGACTCTGAAAGGGCTGCCATATAAATACGGACGAAATTTGGTCACTGCCCACAAAATGGCCAGGCATTCTTTTTTAGCGGTGGAGTAGTTCGCCTCGGATCGCGACAAGGTGCGGCTTGCGTATGCGAATACACTTTCCAGACCCTCCTGCCACTCCAAAAAGACCGCACCGAAGCCGATGCTGCTGGCGTCTGTATGCAGTTCAGTGTCGGCTGACTCATCGAAGTGGCCATGAATGGGCGTACTTTGCAAACAAGTTCGGAGGTCCTCGAAGGCCTATTGATGCTCCTGGCCCCAGAAGAACGGTTCGGCATCTTTCGTGAGGCGGGTGAGGGGCTCAGTAATCTGAGAGAAGTTCTGCACAAAATGCCTATAATAGGCACAGAGGCCAAGAAAGCGGAGCCCACATCGCTTATCGGTTGGCGCTGGAAAAACAGTGACAGCGCCTGTCTTATCGGGATCAGGGCCAACTGCCTTAGCGCTGACGATGTGGCACAGAAACTTCAACTCTTAGAAAGTGAAGCGACACTTTTCGGGCCTCAGGGAAAGATAGGCCCAACGAATTGCTTCTAACACAGCGCGCAGGCGCTTCAGATACTCTTTGAACGTGGCGGAGATGACAACGTCCTTAAGGAACGCAATGCAGGACTTCCATTTCATATCGGCAAGCACGGTGTCCATCATCCGATTGAACGTCGCAGGGGCCGAGCACAGGCCGAAAGGGAGCACCCGATATTCGTACAGACTATCCGGTGTAAAAAAGGCGGTCTCTTCCCGGCCGTGTTCGTCCACCTCGATTTGCCAATACAGCGTAAAGCTCACGATGAGAGGTATGGGGCGTGGCGCAGCCGGTCCAAGGAATCATCAATGCGTGGTAGAGGATTTTTTTGCTGACTTTGTTTAGACGTCTGTTATCTACACAGAACCGCATGTTTCCATCTTTCTTTGCCACTAGAACAATAGGCGACACACACAGGCGCGTCGATGGCTGTATCACATCATCCTTGGGCATTTCTTGAACTTGTCGGTGAATGGAATCACGTTCCTTCGAAGAGATCAGATAAGGCGGCTGGCATAACGATCGCTGGCTTGCGTCAACTATAGTGCGGTGCTTTGTGAGCGGTGTCTGCCTAACCTTGGAGGTCGAGGCAAAACAGTCGCGGAAAGATTCGATAATGCTCTTGAGGCAGCGTTTCTGATTATACGGGAGGTTCGTGTTCACGTCGGTGTTTATGAGAGTGGTCGGTCTCTCCACTGATGGCGGGTCTTCGGACAACACGTGCTGTCCCTCGCAATCCCCTACTTTCTTCGAAATTGGAGCGTTTTAATTAGGGGAATAATTTTTATTCAAGTTCAACCGCGGCTGACACAGTTCAAAACCGCCGGACCTCACCCGTGATGGCGTACGCTACCGAGCGCACGCCGACCACGGCGGGCCTTGCTCTGAAAAAAACAAAGGAAAGACACTGTTGCCGGCAGAAACAAGGCATATTTTTGCTAGAGCAACAATAACGCCAGCTAGCAACGAAATACGCTAAGGAATCGAGGTCGTCCGACTCACCAGCAGGGTTACGAGTGAATATCAGCCCACGCTATGGCAGGGGATATCCGCAGCCGGACGGGACGATATGCGAGAACCTTCCTCCCTACGAGGCCTCGCCCCTCTGGCGGAGAGAGAAACAACACGCCTGAACGTCAGCGCGCGTCGAGCTTCCCCAGCCTGAGAGAGTGCGGTTTTGTCCAAGGGGTCAGGAACTTTCTTAGGGTCGTGGCTAACCGCGACTGCTGATTGCAGAGAAATCTGCGCCGATATCCACGAGTGTGGTAAAGTCATGCTTGTGGGCGGTTGCAGGAACTTCGGTGGAAACCAGTCGGTTGCAGCACCTCGTTGAGGCCGTCGAGTGAGGTCGTCGTCGGTCGGATCGTCGCGGCGAATCGTCGGGTGGAGGCTCTTGACTCGGTCCAGTAGCGGCGGCCCTACCCCCGTGGACGCCGTATTCAGTTTTCCCGATGTGGGGACGTATCTGGCCAGAGGACGACGGGCGGCTGGGCGAAGAGAACCGCCTTCGAGGTGGCGACTGGGACTGGCGCCGCTACGAGGTCGAGGGTTGCACGTTATCGACCTGGTGTTTCTCGATGTCCCGCGGCCGTTCACCGTAGCGCGGTCGAGGCGCGTCAGGTAAAAACCTTGTTGTTGTTGCCTCAAATACGACGGCACATACCCACGGTGGGGGATTGGCCAGGGTTTGGTGCAGATACAAACAGGGAAAATCTCATCCAGGTTCATCTCAAGTGGCTCATAAATTGAGAGGACCCTGAGAGAAAAAGAAAATCACGAATTTTGAGAGAGCTTGAGGAAATCGGAATGAAATCAAGGAAACAAAGCGGTGCGAGTAGCATAACTAAATTTTAACTATTAATCAGACAGAAAATAATTTTGAGAGGAAAGTAAAGGCATCGAGAAGTTAACACAAAAATCTCCCAGTTTCAATGATATACTTGTGAAGAAGCTGACACACCTGCCTCATAGCATGCCCTTTGACGGTTGCACCGAAGGAGTGGAGAACGGGAAGAGTAAACGGCAGCTCTAATTGAGCGAGAGGATTTTGCAAAAACTGAATTCTGTGCCGTGCACACCGCCGGCAGTAGAGGATGAAATGATCTATCCTTTCAACGTCGCCGCATGACGCACATAGATTCGACGACGTGAACCCAAAACAGCATAAATATAAATTAAGGCGAGGAATCCTACAGCGTAATAGCGTCATGGAAACCTGCGCAGGAACGTATGTTCCATGGGATTTTCAAATGTTCAAAATTCGCTGTAGGTAATAGTGTAATTCGTAAAGTTCATAACGGGACGTGGTCAGAAGGGTGAGGTTCGGAACGATATGGGCAACAGGCCCATTGATGGCTGATTTCTCTAAGAAATCGACCATCGAATTTGAAGTAATGCCACCGTGCCCTGGGATCCACTGAAAGCGCACCTCTAGGACGTGACGTGGCACGAAGTACATTAGGGATCGATACAGGAGACTAGTTGCCGAACTTTCTAGTGCAGCCAAGACTGAGAGGCAGTCCGAGAGAATGATAACTTGAGAAATATTACTGGGAACTTTTTAAAGTGCCAAACCAATAGCGAGAAATTCAACAGCGACAATTGGTGTATAATCAGGGACCCGGAGAGAATAACTCCAATCTAGTGTGTGGGAATAAGCACCTACTGCTACCTTTTCGCCTTGTTGAAAGGCATCTTTGGTGAGGACCTCCTGTTCCATTAAAGTCCTTCTCCTCCTCTTCCTCCATTCTGCGATAGGGGTAGTGGTGCAGGATGTGGCCAGGCTCTCCGCAGCAGTAGCATAGCAGCTGATTGGCGTACGCCGCACGTGCGCTTTGCTCATGATGGGCCTGGACTCCAGAGGCACTAAGGGTACAGCTACGATTAGGTACCCCAGAGAAGGCACAGTAGCGACGGGGCAAAATGCTTGCATCGCTGGCCCAGGACCCCGTTGTCCGTCGCTGCGGGTCATGACGTAGGTCACCGGCTGTGGAGCTAATGGCGGCTGCACAACTCGCCTGATTTCATCATGGACCACGTCCGGTACGGCAGCGACGCTGGCCTGTGGACCTTAGAAGCAAATTTTCGCCAGTTTCTCACGCAAAAGACTCCTCACAAGCTCCCCAGCGGGTAGCGACGTAGGCGTGTACTGGACAGCTGCTGCTGCAGTAGCCTGACGACCGTAGTGCGCACCCGTTCCTGCAGAGAACGGTAAATTCGGAGACCGTTCTTGGCAAGTCACGGACCAATCTGGCAAACAACTGCTCCTCTGCGCCGCACATTAAGTGGCATACTTTCTTGGCCTCGCGCATAGCAGGGCCGGCCCGAATGAAGAGTTGCGTCATGACCTCGATGAACATGGCCACGCTCTCGTTCGGCTGCTGCAACTTCGAGTGCAGGGCGATTTCAGCATTCCCCTTTCTTTCGGTGTAACTAAATGTCGCCAGCAGCTTTCGGTGAAAAACCTCCCTGTTGGTGATGGAAGCTCCGTGGCTTTCAAACCACGTCTTGGCAGAGTCCTGCTGTGCGAAGTAGACGTTGCGCAATTTGTGCTCACCGTCTCACTCATTGAAGCACGCCACACGGTCAAAGCTCGCCAACCAGCCTTTAGCGTCCTCGAACTTGTCACCGTGAAATGGTGGCGGCGACCGAGGTGCGTGAAGAACGAACGGCGGAGCATTCCCGGAATGCTGAGTTGTCTGGCTATCCGTGGTGTCATGGCTCTTATCGGCGTTGTCAGTTGGCCGAACTCCAGTTGTAGGCCTCGCAGACGGCTGCTCGCCTTGTGGACGGGTGTTCAGTCCACGCGTTGAAAACTGCCGTCAAGGGTGTCCTCGAAGTCGGCGCACATGAGACGCTCCCAGCACCTCCACCAAATATGTCACCGACAAATGGTCGACGTACACAGGACAGATTTACTTAGACGAGCTGGGACGTGCAAGACAGCAGGGAGCTCGAGAGAGAAAGACGAGAAAACTTCTAGCCCCTACAAGGATAGGCAACAGCGTCAGCGCAGACACGTGCCCGGACCTCACCTTCGTGAAGGGCACGAGCCAAGTAGAGTGGGAAAACACCCTAGAAAACCTGGGGAGCGACCACTGCATAATCCAACTCACGATGGCAGCGGAGTCCACCAAACGAAAACTTGGGAAAGCCCGCCTCACCGACTGGGACGCCTTTCGGCAAGGAAGCAGGGATCTGACCGGGCAGATCACAAACATCCAAGACTGGTGCCAACAGCTCAAACAGATACAGGAGTCCTACACGCAAGAGGTAGACGCAGCTGCAAGGAGACTCTCCGGAACTGACCAAAAGAATTCAATAAAGTTTTTCATTCATTCATTCTAGCCCCTAAAATGCTCAAAGCTTGCCAAGTGCCTGGTAATACAGTTCGGCCGCGATACGGCGCCACTGGAGGGGTTAGTACTGTGGCCATATAAATGTAAGGGTTCTAAAAAATCAACACGCTTAGTCCCGAAAGATCTTTGTTAACAAGCGTGGGTAGGCGCCTATATCAACGCGATATCGAGCCTCGCCAACCAGAATTCTTAAAACGTGAAAAGCTCTAGCTTAATCGCATCTACAAGCGTAAATCCCCGACGTCGCGCAGTAGGAATGAATCCTCAACCATGTGTTCTCCGACTAAGCAAATGTTATTTCGTTAAAGTAGTCCGAACTGGTGCTTCGGAGCCGTGCACACTTATGTATACCTCACAGCAGAAAGAGCAGAGATATTACACAGACGCGGGGTACGAGGCACAGTAGAATGCCAGAGCAAAAATTCCTTACAGTCCGGATACTATCACGCAAACACAAAACGCCAAAAGCGACAAAAGCTGGCGGAAAGCAGATCGGTTCGTACACAATTTTATCTCCATATACTTCATGCTGGTAGCAGATGGGGGTCGCACCGGAAGCAGGTCGGCTTGGAGAAAAATATTTTAAGGCGAAATCCTTTAATGGGTCTTCGTTGTCCGTCCGTGAAATCTGTCACACTAAAGCTATCCATTAAATGACGTGAACTCGATGAGAAAAACAATTTTGTGCACGCTGAGATTCGAACCACATCCTTCCATTCCGTAGCCGAGCGTGCCAACGACTACGCTACTTCCTACCAACGCGTATGTAGTTCTCCTTGTCTAGGACGCTGGAGAGTGTTTGCAGAAAGTCGTCGAATCAGACGGATGCCTCCCAAACGCCCTCCAGTGTGTGTAGAATTTAAAATTCACAAAAATTGCGGACTTAATCAACATCTTAACCACACATCAGAGACACAAGCAGCAACACCGTGCTAAAGGCTTTCGCCTCACCACACTTTAAGTAAAAAAAGTGTCCCTCTGAATTTTTTTTTTTTTTTGCGGCGATGTTCATCAGTAACGTAAAAAAATCCTTTTTCTTTACCATGGCGGCGGAGTCTCCGAGCAGTTTAGCAGTTAGTGAAATCGGAAGGCCTCACTTTGTAAGTTACATGTACTCAAAAACTGGTTCACTGTGTGAGTTGAGTGGCAGCTTGTTTCGAAATAACATATGAATCGCCTGTTTTCTAACATTGCAGCTGTTATACCGGCCAATAGTAATGAAAACGCCAAGGCGACTCACGCTGTAACCTACAATATAGAGGTCATCACTGCTTTGTAACTTTTATAGAGGCAGCCTTGTAGGTTACAAGTATGCGAGTAGCTAGAGCCAGACGTTCCGACATCTCAGATTCTTCCTGGTCCTCGAGCACACGCCACAATTTCCCAAGGTCAATTGACGACATTGAACAGACTCGAACTTGCACTCAAGGATTACACTCCTCCGGCGGTGACATCGACGGGCTTCAGAGAAGCAGCCATTTGTTGTGCCCCTGCTATCTTCCCTTTCCTCAGCTTCGCCGGGACCCAAAATATGGAAGTATTTTCCGTGCCCATCGCTACTTAATATATCCTACAGCGGTGATTAAATATTTTTCCTGGCGCACTTGCTCTGCGCGTGCCTTCTGTGGCTGCTAACATGTACGCTGCCAAGGGAGACCCGGCATGGTAAGCGCACACTCAAAAGGCGCTGCCTGATACTAACTGCACCACTGATCGGGTAACACCGCAGTTTGCCACAGACGAGCTACATATTGCCCCCTTGCGATGCTGGCACTTCTTGTACGCGCTACGCGGTGCAGGCGCGTGGCCAGGAAAGGATGCAGCCTATTAAGCATATTTATGCTCGGCTTGCATGTTTTCTTTTGGCTAGGTCACTGGTTTCGTCCAGCGCGCTGCGAGTAATGTGATTTAGCGTGCCGTGTTCATCCGCACTGTGATCGCTAGCCCGAATCAAAAACGGTACCACGCTAGCAGAGCAAGGCGGAAACTTGGGCGAATTGGTAAGTATTTGTCAATTTGCTCACTGCACAACAAGAACGGAACAGGAGACGAAAGACTAACAAAAACAAATGCTGACTATCAGCTTGTTTTTATTGAAGAACGAAAGGCGTATATAGATATATAGACAATGAAAGACATATCAAGACGACAAAAGTTATCGGGAAGGTACGCGGGAGGTCAGATAACTCAATTCCCTCTCGGATAATGCAATGAAAGGGCTGCTGATACAATCATAGCCTTGTGGTTGTACCCTTGTGGTGGCGTGGTTAGTTTATCGCTGTGTCCGAACAAGATGCGCGTGTTCCTGTAATCAGGAACGCATTTGCACTCCTTGCATCAAAAAGTCGTCCGGGCTAGAGGGTAACCTTTTGCTCTCCTTTCTGCGCAATCTTTCTCATACTTTCATTGGCATTTCCTGCAGTGGGCGCCTGTGTGTAAAAAGAAAAGGGATCATTTTTTCTTGTGTTCTCATGCTCCATTAGACGTTTGTTGAGACACCTGCCAGTCTGGCCAATGCTCGCCAATAAAAAACCAGTTGATAGCCAGCACTTGCTTGTGCTAGTCTTTCGCCTCGTGTCCCGTTTTTGTAGCGCTGTGGGCAAAATGATGAGGAGAGCAATCACAGCCATTTGCCTTCAAAGCTGAAATTGCAAAATGCAAAGAGTGATTTCGTCGTTTCTGGGCCTCTTACAGCTGTTTCCGTGGAGCTTCGTGCTCTTGGATGCGCCGTAATAGCGCAAGTCACAAAACTGAATTCTGATGTGTGATGTGGATACTAAAATATTGTGAGATTAAGTACAAGGCAAGCACAAGCAACAGGATGGAATTTATTTACCCAAAGAAGCTACATACCATAAAGCCTGCATAAGTGTTCGCCGAGCCACATACACATGTCAGAGGTTAATACTGGTCTCGTGGCAACGTAACAAATGCAGCTATGAGATGGCTGCAGCTTGACAATTTGACGCGTTTGTTCAAATGTACACATGACGCTAACCGTGCACTATAATATACAGATAAAATGCTCGCCTCCGGTCACCACTGTCAGTTGAGTTAGGGCCGTGGAAATTCATTTCGTTGCAAGAGCAGTGATAGGAATTATGCAATTAAAAACAACCATGCCCCAAACTACACAATACGCTGCGTCACATCACAACGTTAGCTTTAAAAAGTAAAATAGAGATATCTAGAAATGTATGGTACAAATGATCATGAGGAACGCAATTCAGAAAATTTAATGTACTGCAGATATCAGTAAAATCTAAAATGACGAGGTATTTACAATACCAGTGTATCCAAGCTTATGAGCTGCAAAAAATAGCTACACATTGAGGATACCAACAATCCAGTGAATACAATTGTTGACAAATGCATTTCGACCATGCATGCGAAGTGTGAAAAACAACCTTATGTACATATCTACCAGACAGCATTTATTCTTCCTGAAATTGGTTTTTTTTTAGTTTATACCTAAAATCTTATCAAAAAAAAATTGGCGACTAATGAACGCAGCGATGTACAAGTTAAAAAAACATGAGAAGTGAAGTGGTCCCTAATACAAAAGCCGGTAAGACTGACGGTAATTTTATGATGTGTTAAAAGCTTCTAGAATACTCACAGATAATGAAGTAGCATGAAAATAAACGAGATGCAAAAATCGTGTTCATGGGGTGATGGTGTTTCCAGGTGGTCAATTATGACAAGATGGCTTGACATTAGCCCTTGTGGAGGTGGAAGTTTGCATCAGGTTCTACAGCTGTTAAGCTGTACTATCTGTCGCGAAGAGCATGTCTCCGTGGAAGATGCCGGCACTTTAAATGTCCAGAACATCTGTCAGGCTGAGGTAAGAACAAATTAGAGCCAGCAGATTTTTGCCCAGCTCGTCGAGCCTTGGCTTTCCTTTCGGGTGCCGGCGGCAGACTATCTTGGCTTTGACGATGCCTGTGAAAATGAAGTAGTTGACAGCAAGCCTCCTGCGAGCCTCATTGATGTTCTCATTGGCAGAAGCCTCGTCACATTCCGCGCCACCCTCGATCAGATCCTTCACAACAGCACGAGAGTACTGCAAGGTCTCGAAAGCCAGAACGTCTTGTCTATTGTGGGATCCCAGGACGAAGTGTACAGCTTGATTGACCAGAGCCTGCGTTTTGAAGAAAGTGGAGTTAGTCAAGTTACGTCTTCAAGGGACTAGGAACATCCGTGCGCAAAAGCCGAAAATCATTGACTTGCTTCAAGTAGTCTAATCAAAAATTGCATAATCAACTTAACCGACAACCCAAAGACTTTTCTGGCAGGCGACCCGACAGCCCATCACTTAACAGAATTTCATCGACACGTCCGCTAGCATGCGTGTATGCAGTGAATAATAAACTCTGAAATGTTTAGTTCTCCTTCCGTATGAAGACTTGACAGCCAAAAAAGCGCCCCTATATCATCCCATTCACTAAGTTAATCTCATCATTTAATATAAACAGCACATATTATATTCCTGAAACTGCATGTGCCGAAACTGCATGTCGACAATGATGCATGTCTTATCCTACCAGTTATGAAATGAATGTTCAGAATTGAGCGATAATCTATGGCTCGTTTCTGCAGGTTAGCTACTCACGGTGCAGCTTCCGAGCTTATCAAGCACTTGTTGACGGTATATTCCAACTTTTGTTTCCTTACCACAACGATTTAAAGTTTGAGGTCTTACGCTTAAATCTAGGGTCTTCACAGGTCTTACGGGGTTTTAAGACTTTAAAATCAAAGGTCAGCTCTGTCCTGCCTGATAGGCACAATTGACTGCAGAACATCTGAGATTGCAGGTATCAAACACGCAGCCCGTATTGTTCCTTCCTTCATCGCGAAGCGCAAGCAGTGACTTGGTTTCTTTTCCATTCCTACTGGATCTCCTCATCCTAGTTCAGCTCGACACCGAGAGGCTCCTTGCCGAGTCTTTACTAGTAAATCAAAGAAGAAAACCGAGAGAAGTAATCATCCCAGTCATTGTTTGACTTCGGCTGCAACCTTGATGGCGGGAAAATTAATCGTGTTTCACATGATGGCTTCGCTATTTTTTGTCCCTCGCTTTCCTCACCTACATTTCCTAGATACTGGCCATGGAAGAGAAACGTTTCCCCATGCAGCCTGCCTGGCGAGCTCAGTAAAACAGCTATCCTAGGCGATATGACTAAATGTGGTAGATTCTTAACAGCTTCCGTTCCTAGGTTCCCATTGCCCTTGAGGATCAGGTTGGCCCACAAAGCACAGCACCCATGTCTTATTTCGATGATAGATAAAAAATAAGTCTCGTTATAGGCTGAACAAATAACCAGAGGCTCTAGGTTAGCCATGCAATCCAGACGTGCAAAGAAGAAGAGTAAAAAGGAAGATAGCCGTGAAAAAATATTAGCAGGCGAGCTTAAAATGTGATGCGGGATTTCGGCACCACAAGTATGATTCTTATTTCGTCATTCCTATTTCCCGCCTCCATATACGGACACTATTCCGACGGACCTCCTCCTTTCGTTCTCGCACTCCTTAGCCTACTAGTTCTCTACGACGGTGGCGGGTTCGATGTGAGAGCTAGGTCCTCTCGTTAACGTTGCTAGGGGCGCTGTTGCACTGCACTCCCTTCACTCCCTTTCTTCTCCCTCTCGCCTCCATAGCGAGGCCGTGATCCCTGCCTCGGGGTAGAGCACCAGCCTCGGCTTTAGAAGCGTATAGATTCCACTCCCGTGGCCGACCGTTTAGGCACCGGTTTTCTCCTAAGTGTACAAACCGTGGCCTGGCCTGGTGCTCGGCTTTCAAGTGTGATAGACTTGGAATTTGAGGCCGCGCCTTCTAATCTCGCTACTGTCGACACGTTTCCTAGCTTTATCCTCTTGCCCTCTTTCATTCCGCCCTCTTCTCAGAGAACCCAATGGTCGCAAATCTCACAACGAGTTTTGAGGAAACGGAACCCATAGTGCTAACTCGTCATCGAATGCATGAGCCTTTGTACCAGCTCCCGTGAGTAGAATAATAGAGGGAAGTCGGGGTAATCCGACGTGTCTGCCATCTTCTAGGGGTGCAAGAAAAGCATAAGCCGCGTTCAGTCTGGGCTGCTGGGAAAGATGAATATTGAATTCGGTGGCATCCAGGAACATTTGAAAAACAAATGACGAAGAACTGCAGGATAGCCTTATAAAGTGCACGGGGAGAGACGTACGGGAAGTAGTGTTAAGTGCAGGTGTTTAAAGAAGAGAGGAAAGGAGCACAAGAGAAATTAGGAAAAGAAAGGAGGCAGGCTGATACGGGAGGCACAAAGGAGCGACCCAAATTAATCCTCACCACCTCGGTATGTTTTAAATTTCGCCTCCATCGAAATTCAACCGCCGCGGCCGGGATCGAACCAGCGTCTTTCGGACCAGCAGCCGAGAGCCATAACCACTCAGCCACCGCGGCTGCTTTGAGGCCATATAAAGTGTTAGGCTCAAAGACGAATGCTTGTGCAATGTACAAAACAGACTACGAACGGTCATAGTGGTGTAAAAATACAAATCTACAAAAAAATTAATAAATTCTCCTGTTTTTCAAGTGAGACACGCCTTTAGACCTTTATCTGTACTACAGGACATAAGTCTACGCAACGCCCCGGCATTCCTCCAGGAGCGCTCTAACGTCCCCCTCGTCTGTTCAGAAGTTTAGCATTGTCCCCGTCTTCAGACAGTTGCGGCTTTTGAAATGAATGATCCTCACATTAAAACTACGGAGCGCGATGACGGTGCTCATGTGGTGGTTAAGTGTAACAGTAACTGACTGCAGCCTTCAGACCTGCCGCATGGTGACTCGCGTCGAAAGGAACCATGAAAAACTGGCCTATTGAGGAGGGGTCTCTAATTAAGCGCTGGCGCATGCGGCGACACGAGATAGCCGGCGGCCTGATTTCGTCGGACATGAGTGGCACCTCAAATATTCTAAGACAACAAAGCACTGCAATACGTTCGCTGTTTGCTTTTTGTTGCGTGTAGTGCCCCTACCCCCGCAGTGGCCAACCCTGTAGCTCTCCTTCCACTGAAAATTTATCCTCTACTCTGTTTCTCTGTTTCTCCTCGAGAATATTTTAGTTCCGAAGAACAAAATGATACAGCTTTCGAGGACTGCTTAATTTAGTTTATGCGGGTTTAATGTCCCAAAGCGACTCAGGCTATGAGGGACGCTGTAGTGAAGGCCTCCGGAAATTTCGACCAACGGCGGTTCTTTAACGTGCACTGACATCTCACGGTACACGGGCCTCTAATTTCGCCTCCATCGAAATGAGACCGCCGTGGCAGGAATCAAAGCCGCGTCGTTCGGGCCAGCAGCCGAATACCATAGCCACTCGTCCACCACGGCGGCAGCTCTAGAGGGCAGCGTTCCATCATTTTCTGTAGCATTACTATGCACCCACCTTGTTTCTTCTGAGGGCGGCTTTGACGACTAAATCTGATGCACGGTTGCTGTCTTCCCAAATTACTTCCAGGCTGGTCAGGAAGTGGTTACGAGGTATGGCCTCCTTGAGTTCTCGGCAGACGACGCGAACATCCGGCAGTTCGCAGCAATCGTCCTCGTCCAGATCCACGCAAATCTTGTTAAGCATGCGGTTCTGCGCCACCAGCCGAGCCAGAGCCTTAGCCGACTTCCTTCTGAACGTGGTCCTGCTAATCTCGAGTTCCGAGACGCTACAGTTCTGTTCCAGTGACCGCAGTACGCTGACGATGTAGTTTTCAGGCCAGTCGAGTAGCAGGTTCAAATCCCTGCATGTACAAAATGCGAGCTGCTTCAACACGAACACGGCAAGCTAAGACCAGTAACTGCATGGAGCAGCGTAGCTTCCTCTAGAGAATAATGGCAGACAGCAGAACATTGACGAGATCAGGACGAAAAGAAGCAACCGTTCACATTACCTGTCATCCACTCAAGAAGAAAAGCTCTTTACTTCCTCCGTCGTGGGGCATGAGGTAAATTTTACCTAAAGTGACGCTTCAAAGTGCAGAAAAGATCCCGTGCTTGTCTCATTTCCCAATTATCACTTCATTCAGAGCCAACATCGCCGTACACGCGATGAATCTTCTCTCGTGCATCAGTCCGCGATCCTTGCAGGACCAAAGGTGCACAGTCTTTACCAAGAGTTACCAGCGTTCATTGTTTGCTTCTCGCTTGTACAATGAAGCCCCTTATGGCTTCCCTAAAGATCAAAAGGTCTCCAAAGACAAAAGAAAAGGGTCTCTTTAATTTACTGGAACTTAAAGCTTGGATCGGCATTAGTCCTCCACTATATGACTAACAAGGAGATCATGAAGCCTGGTTACATTTGGCAAAGACAGTGCGCACCAACGAGCTCACCTTCAAGCGCTAACTAATCATACTAGAGCTCGAAAGAGAAATTTCAAGTACTGTTCAGTTAATATGACGCGAGCTCCAGCGTCAGGTGTTAATAGAGTCACATTGTTCAAGGCTCCCATGGACGCCAAGTAAGCATAACAGCACAGCACGCGACGCTGACCAGCGACTGGCGACGGTTGGTCTGGCCACTACGGTGTTCGATGAAACCGTCTATTATCTCAACGGTGGCACAGTGTCCTTCACATTCGGTTCCTGACGCCAATGTCGCAAAACCAAACCGCTGCCGCGAAGACCGTATTCGATAGATACGAAGTTAAATAACAACCATATGCTAGCAAAGCTATTACCGGGGCCAGTTGGTTGATCATTATGTGAAGGAATGCGCTAAAAGCAGCACAAGAAGACACACACACAAACGACACAAGCGCTTGTGTCGTGTTTGTGTGTGTGTGTCTTCTTGTGCCGCTTTTAGCGCATTCCTTCGCATAATGACCATATACTGTGCGACGTCAGTGCCTGGTAAAGAGCGGCAGGTGCTGAAAATTATACCGGAGCCCTCAGTTAGGGCGTACCTAACTCATATCCCGAGTGCATTTTCGGAGCATTGAACCTAGCATACAAGACGACATTTCTCTGGTAGGTGACGGTGACGGAGTCTGAGGGAGTCCGGCGTTTGCTTTGGCGATGGTTTTCAGGAATGTCTCGTGCGTAATTACGAACTCCCAGACTGCATGTCGTCACAATACCAGAAGAAGGACTGGTAAATAAGCAAACAGGATGCTCAGAACTGAGGAAGATAGACATTAAATCCACAGTCGTGTGTACGTACTCCGAACAACTCTGCGGATTTTGGAAACAAAGGCGCTCACGCCCCGCTGCCCGCGTGCTATCACCCCGGGTCCCCCAACGCTCGCAGGAGCATAATTATTCTGAGCCACTATTAAGCTATACGGATTTACTCCAACATTTGAGATTAACGAGGACAGTACACGCCGAACCGCACAAAAATCTAAACAGGGAGCAAGGGGTTATTTTAGAGAAATTGCAATCGAATACATATATACATCCTGTCAAATTCAACTATATGCTTCCAAATTCGTATGATCCGCCCTGCGCCTTCTGCGGTGAAGTGGCTGACATACTATATGGTATGGGCATGCCAGAAAAACTCAGCTATACCAAGAATTAATAATTAATAATAATAATAATAATAATAATAATAATAATAATAATAATAATTGGTTTGGGGGGAAAGGAAATGACGCAGTATCTGTCTCATATAACGTTGGACACCTGAACCGCGCCATAAGGGAAGGGATAAAGGAGGGAGTGAAAGAAGAAAGGAAGAAAGAGGTGCCGTAGTGGAGGGCTCCGGAATAATTTCGACCACCTGGGGACCTTTAACGTGCACTGACATCGCACAGCACAAGGGCGCCTTAGCGTTTTTCCTCCATAAAAACGCAGCCGCCGCGGTTGGGTTCGAGCCCGGGAACTCCGGATCAGTAGCCGAGCGCCCTAACCACTGAGCCACCGCGGCGGGTAAGAATCAATAACCCAATAACTGAGTACTGGGCGGCGGCGCTTTCCAGCTCACATTTGTACGACCAGCTGTGGCTGGTGAGCCGGGAAAAAGCGGCGGCAAAAGTCAATGGGCTCCTGGAATGAGGGCCCACCGAAACATTCTATGCGTTAAACGTTTCTCTCTCTCTCTCTCTCTCTCTGACTCTGGGTGACAAAGAGCTGACGCTCCAAAAACTCACCCCCCCCCCCCCACCCAACGACGACCAACGGGAGCTGCAGCCCTGTCGTCTCTTCCAATCCCCATCATAGCGCACCCACTCTAATGCGTATCTGAATGACGCGATCAAATCTCCCACATATTCCTTAATCAGCTGGTTCCTTGACCAAATTAACCTCGCAGTCCAGGTTCACCTGGTGAACACTGAACGCTATTTAAAACGCGTTTCCCGCCAAGACATACGACGGTGGTGCCACTGCTAGCATCCAGCTTCAAGACTCCCACTGCTAAATCCGCCAATCAAAATGCCAACCGCTTTAGCCGCAGCCACCCGATAGCCATAATTAGGAGCCAGTCTTTACCTTTTAGCCATTTTTCCTACGAGCAGGAACCTTTTAGAACGCCCTTCCAAATGACACCTTACTTTTATGCAACGACTGCAAATCATTACGCACCCAACCCTGCCTCATTTATGAAACATCGCTAAAAGAGAACAGCACCAACACAACTGCGAGAGCTCCAATGTGGATAACGCTCGAGCATAACTCATCTGTTCCAGTTACCCACACTGCCGAGTCCGAGTGATGCAAGTCCAATGCGGCTCGGGCTAATAGACATCCGAGAGACGTGTTGCCGCGCTGGTGTCGTGTCAAAGCCTATGGGGTTGAAAGGGTCTGAAAAAAAAAAGAAATGCATGGGGTGCCCACCTGATGGCCTTTGCCTTGCCGAGTACATCGACCAGTGTTTGAACGACCGTGTGTTCCACGTGGTCGCCGCACTGAATGCCCGCTGAAATCCCGTTGGTGGCGGAGGTCAGCGCTTCGAAGAGGCTCTTCGCATCTTCTGCCCTGCAGATGTCCAGGTCTAGGGAGAGGGTAGAGACTCTGCACAACGCCCTGGATTGCGCGACGTGCGATGGGTGCGGGTTCCACCAGTCTACGTCAATGCGCGACGAGGCGTCGACCTCTCGAATGGTGTTGAACAATGTCAGCAGCTCGAGGTCTTCCATAAACCCGCACAGGGTGCAGGCCATCGTCTTCAGGGTAGAATTCACCTGTTGTTGTAAAGCATTTATCACTGGACGGCACGGTATAAAGGGTGTCAACTGGTGCACTCATTGTGTCGCGGTAGAATAATTATTATTTTGCCCCGGTTGATGATTATGATGAGTTTTTGTGGCGCAAGGCAACTTTGGCAAAAGAACGTCATGGCACAAAGTATATTTCTGCTACTCAAGGTGGGGTCAAAGACCCATTTCCCAAGCATTTCACCCTAAATAAGCCTAGCACCAGACCAGGGGAATGCTTGTACTCATTGTATCCCGGGTGGGTGCCCGGTGGCTATGGGGACCGAACCCCGCTCCTACCGCATACGAGGCGAATGGCAAAACACCTAGGTCACCACTGCGGTGCTTTTTTTTTTGCCCCGGTTGCTCACAGACGCATAGGAAGCATAACTCATCAATATGGCAAGTCCAGGAGAGATTGTTATGGTACGGGTATGCAATAAACGAATGAAATATGGATGAAATAGTTATGCAATGCAAACTAAAAGAGAAATAAAAAAGGCTGAGGTTCAACCTGGCTGAACCTAGTAGACGAGCGAAAGCAAAGCCGGCTGTATTTATTGCGAAGAATGGTGTGACGTCATTGATACGTCATCACATGATGTCACATCATCCGATGCGAATCTCAGCTTTTAAAGTCATGGTCAAGGTCCAAAGTAAAGTGACCACTGGTCACCAGTCACGTGGTTGCTGGCCAATAGCTATTATCATGCCATTAGGCATATCACGGCTATGCGCAGCAAGGCATACACTATTAATCATGATGATGCGTATTTAGTTTGGCCTTTGTCGGGATTCAAAGTCAAACTCGCAAAGACAGGCGAAACTGAGTTGTACCTCGAGCAGCTGAGCTTGCTGTGAAAAAGATTCTAAATGATCACACAGTGTGGCATGCCAAGTCTGCGTTAGCAACTGCCGACGTCATCCTCGTCGATGCTAATGGCGCTAAGACGCTGTTGTGCCAGGCGCCGAGAGCGGAGGACTAACGCCACGTCTTCCGCATTCGCTTATACGGTAGGAGAACACGTCGATGTATGTGCACGTGTTTGGAACGCAGTAACATAGGTGACCGACCACTGGCTAGCAGCGCTTCAGGGGCGCTTGTCGGCGCGCAGTGCGCAATTCTCGTGCGCTCTCTGCGGGAAGAGCATCCGCCAGCGGGGAATTTTCCCTCGAGCCTTGAACACTAGTTCCTCTCCCTTCCAGTAAGGACGGTTATCGCACTGGCAGCAGTGATGATTGACTGACAGTGGCTACCCCGCGACCTTCAAAACTGATCGTACACCTCCCAATGCTGTACGCCTTCCCTGTGCGTCTCACTGATCTCACTGTCTGGCGCGTTGAGGTTTCCGGAGGGAGGTGCAGATGGATGGGATGTGTTACCGGGTTGTGGTTGGAAGTTTTAATGAGTGGACGGAAAATAATGATGGTCGGAGGGCCGCTAATACAAAGTGCATCCAACTCATAGTGGGAGAATCTTTGGACACCGGACTGTCCGTTGTGTTGAGAAATATTCGCCGTAATACTGCTAACGTGGTAATAATAAAGTCAGATTCATGCGTTATAAGTAAACGTGAGAATGCTACGTTTTTTTAGAAGGCCACAGCTGATGTAAGATATATTTTGTCTTTGCAGCTAGTTGTCGCACATGGAGAGGCTCATGTGTGTTATCAAGTAAAGAGCACTTGTAACAGCCACCGCTATAACGAACTCTGGCTCATTACGAACGAGAGCGGTGCAATCGTCAAACTATGCATTAGGGCGACGGAACTCTGCCTCAGATAAAACGAACAACCATTGCGGTGTAACTCGGTTAGAACGAACGAGAGGGCAAAGTCGAAAAACTCGCGCAGAGATGGAAGGGCTTTTCCGAGCGCGCGTGACACTCTCCGACGAAAATAACATGGAAATAACATGGGTACCCAGAAACGCAATAAGAAGCGAAACACTGTCGACAAAATGGCACAGTTTTACAAAATGCTGCCGCAGGAAATGCATGCCTTGAAAGGCGGCACCTGCACTGGTGAAAAACTCGGCAGCCACCTGCGACGGCCCGTTGTCATCGGCAAGTCATGCGCACTGCGGTACTTTTTGGGAGCTACGTTTTCGCAAGCTGCAGGCCCAATCAAAAAGCTTAGATAAGTTTTTTTTTCGTGCAACTAGCATACAAACAGGCGGAAGTTCTAATGACGTATTGGGCATTGCGCACGATTTTCTCGCCGAGTGTATTGTTGAGTTCCACCACGACACAGCGAAAAAATTACGAGCGCCAACTCGTGCTTGATAACTCTACAACGCACCATGTGTTGCCTTCTCTTCCTGTAGAGAGAACGTCCTTCTCGCCACTAATTGCCAAATGCAATATTCAGCCTGCAGACATGGTCGCTGAAGGTGCGGACATGGACTCTCTACCGACTTGTTTGTGAACTTCTGTTTAAGTTGGTTCGTCGCAGTCAGCCCTTATGTTCGTACATTTTTCGTTATTTGTAGCCACGTACCGACTAGCTCGAATCACCACTCTGCACCAGATATGGATGCACAGTTCCGCAGTCTCTCCATTTTCGCATTTGCCGTGTACTATAGCACTCCCAACGTATTTTGCTGCTTTTGAGTCATCTGTGTAAAATCTAATTTTCATATTTTCCTTTAGGAGCCAGGTATCCTCTTAGTATGCGATCATGCGGTGTTTTCTTTTTACGATAGTGCGTTAATGTGAAGTGCCTTAATGTGGATCGAGCATGTAATCATGGTCAATTTCTTTCTGCGTAGAGGCAATTTACAGGATAGGTTCATAATACACCAGCTGAGAGATTTTAACTTAGGGTATGCACTGGGTCCAATTGTAGATTGATGGTCTTCCAGACCCATACGCTCTGCACCCATAATCAAGGCAATAGCGTACAACTGAGAGGTAAATGTGTAAGAGATTGGTTTATAGCTTATGGGGGTTTAACGTCCCAAAGTGACTCAGGCTATGAGGGACGCCATAGTGAAGGCCTCCGGAAGTTTCGACCACCTGGGCTTCTTTAACGTGCACTGACATCGCACAGCACACGGGCCTCTAGAATTTCACCTCCATCGAAATTGAACCACCGCGCCGGGGTCGAACCCACGTCTTTCGGGTCAGCAGCCAAGCGCCATAACCACTGAGTCACCGTGGAGGCGGAAAATGCATAAAAGATATCCTATCAGACCTTAAGCGCTTCCGCGAAACGACTGAGTATGTTCAGAGATTTGAAGTTTTTTGTCAAAAGTTATCGCTAAAAATTTTTGCTCGCCTTTCACTGGTAGTGTGAATTCATTCAGATAAAGGACGGGATCAATGTGCAGTCCTCTTCTAAACGACAGCAGAACAGACCCTGTCTTAAGTGCGGAAAACTTGAACCCATTTCTATCTGCCCATGTCATTCGTTTATTTAATTTGTATTGTAATTGTATGTTGCATCATGACACGTTAGAGGACGTGCAGGCAATCTGGAGGTCGTCGACATAGAGTAAATACATGATGGAGTTCGGAATTATTTTCGCTACGGAATTAATTTTTACTATGAATAGTGCAATACTTAAAACGCGTCCCTAATGCACATGTTGTCTTCAGGGAAATTCTTGGAAAGGGTGGCACCGAGAGGCACTTTAAATGAATGCTTTGAGAAAAAACCGCTGAACACTTCAGCATCCTGCCGCGAATGCCAAATTTACCACAAGACAGTGTTGTCTCTGTATAAATGCTTCACGGACTGTGCTTTCAATGCGGACAAGACGTTCAATTGTTTAGCACTCTTTTTTAGAATCGACACTGATGGATGACGAGTTCACAGGATCCAAGTACAAACATTAACCTAAAGTTCAGGACGCTTTCAAAAGAAATAGCAAAGAAGGTTGTTAGGGCTATGAACCTGTAACTGACAAGCGAGATAAGCACTTTTCCCCGCTTCAACAGTGGTCCAGTAAAGGCTTTTTTCTAAGTTATATTTAGTTCAAAAATTTCATAAGTGCCTTTACCGGAGTTTGAAAGGGCGGACAGGCATTTAGAAATGAATTTAATCTGGGCCTGGTGCTGTCCGTTTACCGGAAAAAATACTATTGTAATGCAAATTCTTGTAATGCAATTAAAGTATTGTATAGTTTGTGAGCACTGCCCGCTGTCCGCAGTTTTAGTTTTTCGGTTGTGCTATTTAAACTGAATCTCTAAAGCGAGAAAAGCTAGATACAGTGAGAAAATGTTCGCCCAATATGTCTGCTTGTTATTCTATATTTGTCTGTATGCCAGGAATTGTCAGAAGGACCGTGAGCAAGAAATATCGGCCTTTTAGTATGTGAACCTCTTGCCGCTTTTGTAGCGATAGCTACATTAAGGTAGAATTTCGAGCCTTCAGCGTGGCGGTGGCACGTGACCATGGCGGCGCAGCCACGGCGTGGCGGCGCCGCCACCGCCACGTGGTTGGTCATGGGACCAGCTACGTGGTGCGGAGCAGCTGCTGCTGCCGGCGGCGCGGCGCTCCGGCGAAACCGAGCTGCAAAAGCTGTGCGCATGCGCCGTGTCAAGTGGGACGAAGATGAACAAGGTACGCTCAACGAAACAGAGCGGCGAAAGACTGACTCATTTCGCTGTTTCTTTTTGTTTTCTTCCTTCCTCAGCATTCATTTCATTTTCGTCAAGGAAATATTTATCTGAAAAACTCTTTGTGCCCCTCTATTCCCGACCAAACCCCCTGTGTGGGCATGTGCCATTGTATGAGGGTAACAACGACAACAAAGACTGACTCTGCATTTCAACTGAGCAAGTTCCACTCGGCCAGCTGTAGCTATCGCGTCACTCCAGGTTTAAGCAGAACTAAACCACCGCCAATTTTTTTTGATGCGATTTTGCTGTTTATGGATGAAACGTAACTCTGCCATAAAGCTTCACCACTTGCTTTTTTTTAGTTTACGAGTCTGCATGTAGTATATGCGAAGTAGACCCCAAGCATTATTTTCTTGCTTTTTCGCTCCTTTGCAATCTCTTGCCCACCACATTTTATGGTTCTGTTCTGTCGTACCACTCCTGAAGTCTCAGGGATAGCTAAGTGCGCGGTAGCAAGAATACTGTTTGTGAACTGTTCGTTTATTTCATCGACATTAAGGTTTTCTAAAACTAGTTGTTATAAAACGACTTCTGCTCAAAACAATGAAGGTTGCAGCGGCGTCATTTTTTCTAGGTGACTGATGGTTGGAATACCAGGCTGATTACGACAGAAGGATATTTGCATCCATAGGGGTTGTCTATAACATCCCATTTAAAATGGGACGGAGGACTAAAAGAGAAATCTAAAACGTTCGTTTTTCTTGAGCTCTAAGAGCAGTAAGTAGGTTTACCGGTGGTCATTATTGCATAAAATAAAATCCATAATGATCTGACCTCTGCTATCTGTTTTTCCAATCCCTCAAGAAGAGGAACGTCCGTTAAATCGCCAACTATCATAAGGCTCTGGTTGCTGCTCTAAACGGCCCTGTAAATCATGGAGGGTTATATTTTGGTTAGCTTCAAGATATACTCAATATACTGCAATTGTTTTCAACTCAACCACAGTGGCTGCTACGGCTTCGAATCTAGTTCTTAGTTTCAGCTCACAAGCTGTTAGACTAGGTTTCATTATGATGGCAATGCCTCCCGAGAACCTCCTCGCCCCATCTCGGTCATGGCCGAAAGCTGTGTATTTCTTAAGCACATTCGTGTGTTGAGGGCCTAGATTTGTCACTTGTAGACATAAACCAGCAGGAACGATTGAGTTTAAGATGTCTTTTATGTCACTATAGTTATTTAAAAGTCCTCTGAAGTTCCACTATGCTACGAAAGTCATCGTAATGTCATGTACCTATAAAAAAAATTGGCTGTGTTTAGCTCTGGTTAAACCTGGTTGAATTGCGAAAGCTCGCTTAGCTGCTTCGGCTTCTTATCGTTTTCGCAATCGTTCTTCTCGTTGTTCCTCTGTTTCCTGGGCACGTTGCAACCTCTTTCTCTCATTCTTCCTAGCTTGCTTAGCTTTCGCCTTAGAATTTAACTGTTCCGAAGCAGTAGAGCAACTGGATTCAGATATAGACTCTTCGTCCGTAACTTCCATGGGGAGACTGATCAACCAACGAGTAGCGCACCGCTACATATATCAGTGAAGCCGCCGCGGAGCGAGCGCAAGGCGAGGAGGTCGTCATATCAACGGAGAGACCACATGTTAGGCGCAGCGCCGGCTCAGGGGCCACGGCACACGCGATAAGCGGCTCCCTTCTAGGTTCGGCGGGGAGAAAAGTTGTAGATAAGGACAGTTGGAAAACTTGCCTATAACTTGCACCCACGAATCGGCGCCACTTCCGTTGCCGTTTTCATCTCAAAGAGACGCGCGCCGTCTCTAGGGTTTTGACAGTGCCACGTTAGTTCTTTTTGTTTTATCCAACGTTATCGAAAAACATTGCTCCACTTTTTTATATAAGGGAAACAGGGCGCAGAGCGGGCCTAAAACGGGTTCCGCCTCGGTTGTGGCGCTGCAGTCGCTTTGGGATGGGCGCGTCGTCTGCTACCTCCAGCTTGAGGAGCGTCAGCAGACGGTGACTCGCGTGCGTACAGAAACGTATTGATAATGAATACAAACGTAGGTTGCGCCTTCGTCTTTTTTGTATTAATGAAACAAGACGGCTTAGTAGCTTTTATAACTATAACCTTAGCCGGGCACGTTGAAAACGCGTTGGCAAACAGCTTATCATATGCGTATTAGATGCGCATTCAAAAAGTAAAGCTACCGTGCTTCCAGTATCGATCAGTTTACTTATAGAAAATGCCTCAACCTCCAGGACGATCATATTTTCATCACGACTCACTAAAACAGGGAAAGTGGCTGAAGAAAAAATTAAAAGTGTGTATGCCGCCAGAAAAAGGAAAGAAAAAGCATGTAGTGTCTCTTTAAGCTTTTGTCAAGTTTCGTTTACAGACACTCAACTTTTAGTGATCTAATCAATAGAGGGATAGTTACAGTCCACTTTGCACAACCGCATATTACGCACGGGAGAAACCCAAACTACGAGGGGGTCAGCGGCACGTCGGTTTCTCTGATTTTGCCGCGTGGAACCGCGGAAAGAAGAGCTTTAAGTTTCAGCCGAGATCTACAGCCAAAAGCTCAACCTCGAGCACCCATTGCCTCTCGTACCGCAGACGTAGAGCGCACGTGAACTTTGTAGTACGTGAAGGAGCGCGGCTTGAAACAGCCGCACCCGGCGCACAGGATGCGAAGCGCGAGCCAGCGTACACCAGTTATGGAGCAAACTCTCCACGTGATCAAGCGCAGCCAATGGGCGTAGCGGTGGCGAAGATAAAACAAGGAAAACTAACGTGGTACTGCCAAGGCCCTAAAGATGGCGCTGGCGTCTCTTTGAGATGAAAGCGGCAACGGAAGTCAGGCCGATTCCCGGAGGCATGTTTTCCAACTGTCCTTACTAAAAACGTTGGCGTGGAGCAAGCTGACGTCACGCGTCGTCATAGCAGCGGAGAGAGCTGACGTCACACCACCTGCTAAGCGCAGCGCCGGCCGGGGGGGGGGGGGGGGGGGGGGGCACGGCATACGCGACGAGCGGTTAGACCTGGCGTACTATTGATTTCGCAATAAAAAGGGAACATGATTAAGTTTGTTTTGACCCCGCGACTCGGAGCCTCTTTTTTTGACCGATCGAAAGAATCCCGCCATCCGTCCGACGTGGACGGCACAGGGATGCCTTGGGTCGTGTCGATCTTCTCTGTAGAGCTGCTGGACACAGTGTAGCAGGCACGTGGACATTCGATTAAGACCTCGGCCTGTGGGAAGAGGCCTTGAGGCCCACCATTCCGGGAGGGTCTGCTCAGCCTAGAGTGTGGTTGGCGTAGTAGTGGTAGCTACTTCACCCGGGGGTGCGAATGGCCTGGCCGCAGGCTCACTGTGTGTGGCCTGGACAGGTGTCGAAGCCTGGTGTGGTGTGCCTCGCACACTCACCGCATCGGCGAAGTTGTATTTTGACGTGAGGGAGAATGTCTGTCAGATCAAATCGCCTTCTCGGTTTTTAAATGCGTTGTTTTCTTTCGCCTTTAGAGTGATTATTTGTTAGAGGGATTATTTGTTTTTCATTCTTCTAGGACGTGCCTACCCTGGAGTATGCACCGTGGTCTCCTTAACAGTTTGCGCAGCGTGGTGAAGCGTTGCATTCCTCTGAAGGGTGATCTTTTTAAGCGCATTTCGTGGACGTTTTTCCATCGCGGCAACTCTAAGCCGTGGACACACCTCTGGTGATTGAAACACCTGCCAGGGTTGGGTATGTATGGTCCTACATTTATTTTCAAATAACACACTTCTATTGCGTCGGGCAATGTGCAGGTGTTCAACGTTAGGATCAGATGTTTTGTGTATTTTCCTGCTATTCTTCCGGATCAAGATCCGTTGAACTTCTATGACATCTTGGCCGGCGTGCCCTTCAAGCATTTCTTATTCTGAGATGTGGACAAAGTAAGTTTCTGAGTTTACGCCTCGTACAGTGTTCAGAGATCGGTGGGAAGTAACGAAGACAGGACTTCCCCTGTGGACACTATGTTTGCGACGTTTGAATACACTGTCACGCGGTTAAAGCATTAAGTCACCGTTGGCCATTTTTGATGTCTTGCACCCAAGGCACAAGGCATATGTCAAGCACTTTGATAATTAGAACGCGGATATGATTCTTGCTTGTTTTTCTTCTACTTCGCCATGGATTACGTGCAGTTTAGGAAATGCTTCCTTGCTTTTGTGAAAACAGGCCATGGTGCCAGCCGTCCGCCATGGAGCCTAACTAGGGGACGGGACAGGAACTTGCAAGCAACTCATGACCACACCAGGTGTGGACCCTAACTATGGTCACATGTGGCGCAACTCAGGGTAGTGACTCCACGCCAGGTTGAGCCTAGCCACCAGGAAAAAAATAGCAATCAAGGAGGAGGAGACAGGAAAGCATTGGGATAGAAGATATGAAGTGAAAGACGAGGAGGACAGGAAAATAGATTGCCGATTTTCGCCGGTAGGGTGAGGCTGGAGATGCCTTCTGCAGGAAGCTGAGGCTAAAGTGGTGTGTTGCCTCCACCGAGGAGTCTTAGAGGACCAAGCACTCCGCATTGGCTCAACCCCCAGGATGCCCGGACACGGCACTGCCACACATGGCTATGTGTGGGGGCTCGGGGTCCGTGGTGCCACACAGTACACACGAACATCTGCTCTAACAGATGGCCCCGCTTGGCATTTTTATATGACTGTTTACTTCGATTCTCTACCTGGGTCGCTGTCTACAAATTAATCTGCTCATAACCAGGTGGGCAGGTTATGATGACATCACAAGATCACGTGACCTCCCACTGCCAATGATTACTTTACTTGTCACCCGCCACGAAGAGCAAGGTGTTCCTAATCCCGTGTCCAGGTCGACGCCGGTCATCATGTGCAGTTCTTGATCGCGTCGCAAGTTCACGTGACTTTTCTCAAGCAAGTGCAGCTTCCGGTTGCAAAGTTTATCACGGCGCCTTGAAATGCTAGAGGCTCAGGAGGGTACGGGAAAATTTTAACCGCCCGGGGGTTTCAGAAACTGTCCATAACCACGGAGTTTGTTGTCAGGACGGCCAACACTGCGACGTAGCAGAGCGAGGTGCGTCTGCTAGTCGCATACCCCAGTTCTTACGTCACGAGTGTCACGGCAAATCGCAGGCAGCAGCCGGTGCGGTTGGGCGGCTTACGTTCCAGCGAAAATTAGCCAATATTAAAACTTTTTTTGCGTGTTGTTTTGCTTAGTTCGTGTTTGATAATCGTTTCCTAGGCAAAAGTTACAGCAAACAGTAGTTTTAATTCGATTGTCCTGAAAATCAGTTTAGCACGACTCTAAGCGATGCCAAAGACAATTATTTGAGAAAAGGAAAATATGAAGCGCAAAGAAAGCGCATGGACGACAGAAGAAAGACAAACACAGCTCTGACGTACCTGTAGCGAACTCATGAAGGGTGGTAATTTGGGCCTGTTGGTTCATCACAGAAAAGGAAAATATACAGCGCAAAAAAACGCCTGGAGATGAAAATTATTAGAGGCTCTGAGGCTCTTTTCACGCTTTACGCGTGTCTTAAATGGACGTCATTCAACAGTCCAATCAATTATCGTTCTTTCCACACTTCATTTACTCTGCTATATTTCTTCACCGCACAACCCACTGACACAAAGAAAGTGCTAAGCGTAGTGGCTCTAAATACTATGCATTTAAATAACAATTGTGTAGCGAACTCACTTCGAGGGCCCGGACCAGGGAACAGATGGAGGAGGCGGCGAGGTCGTTATCCCTTACGTCGAGCACGCGTAGTCGAGAGTCCACACGCAGTCGGGAGGCGGCGTTGAACGTGAACACATGGTCCAGGTTGCACGCTTTGATCTTCAGCTCCAGCAGGACGCCTGCACGGGGGCAGAGACGCACGCACAATGATGTCACGCACATAGAAGTCCAGATATTGAATGCAAAAAAGGAGAATATAAATGCATGAAAAAAAATGATGGATATACAAATGAGTGCACTTCTACGACGACTAAGGCTTTTAATTGGGCTAGTTGGTTGTCGTAATCACGCATGTTACTAGCGCATATAAACATGCACGGATATAGAGAGGGAACAGGACGCAGGAAGGCTACGACCGAGTAACATCTAATATAAATAGGTACAGGTAAAAGATAGGTTTATGGGGGTTGACGTCCCAATGCGACTCAGGCTATGAGGGACGCTGTAGTGAAGGGCTCCGGAAATTTCACCAACTGGGGTTCTTTAACGTGCACTGAAGTCGCATAGTACACAGGCCTCCAGTACCTCGCCTCCTCCGAAATTCGACCACCACGGCCGGGGTCGAGTCCGCGTCTTTCGGGCCAGCAGCCGAGCGCCATAACAACTGGGCCACCTCGGTGGCGCAGGAAAAAGATAGCCAGACTATATTCTAGGCACTATAACGAGACATAAAAAACGAACTGTAAGTGAAGACAAGCAAGTATGCTAAATGAAAAAAAAATTAATACAAAGCAGGGTTTGAGATACAGCTGGAATCAGGTAAGAAAACATTTTAGAGGTATCAGAACAACAGGTTCAGGAATGTCACCTCGAACCTATATTCACGCTGTTAAGTTCAACTCGACACGCGATTCGAATTTTTCTCTTCGATGCGGCTCCTTTCATTGCATTAGAGGACGCTACACTGCTTCTGGACGTCGATGGAACGAGGTGTTTGGCCACTGCTGCCGGATTACTATCAAGTGCATGTAGCGACTGCTTCTTAAGTGCTACTGGAGGGTACCTTATTAATCTGCGATTCGCTGATGACATTGCCTCGCTGAGTCAATCAGGATATGAACTGCAAATCATGATCAATGATTTAGATAGGCAGAGCAAAACGGTGGGTCCGAAAATTAACATGCAGAAAACCAAAGTTATGTTCAACAGTCTATCAAGAGAACAGCAGTTCACGATTGTCAGCGAGGTGCTGGAAGTGGTAAAGGAATACTTAGGGCAGGTAGTGACAGCTGATCCGGATCATGAGAGGGAAATAACTAGAAGGATAATAATGAGGTGGAGCGCATATGGCAGGTTCTCTCAGATCGTGAATAGTAGGTTATCAATATCCCTCAAGAGAAAAGCATACAACCGCTGTATCTTACCGGTACTCACCTACGGAGCAGGAATGTGGCGGCTAACGAAAAGGGTTCAGCTTAAGTTAAGCACAGCACAGCGAGTCATGGAAAGGGAAATGATAGGCGTATCGTTAAGAGACCGGAAGCGGGCAGAATGGGTGAGGAAAAAAAACGCATGTTAACGACATCCTTGTCGAAATCAAGAGGAAGAGATGGGCTTGGGCAGGGCATGTGATGCGAAGGAGGCAAGACAACCGCTGGTCCTTAAGGGTAACGGAGTGGATCCCAAGAAAAGGCAAGCGTAGCAGCGGGTGGCAGAAAGTTAGGTGGGCGGAAGAGATTAAGAAGTTTGCAGTCAAATGGTGGATGCAGCTGGCAAAGGACAGGGTTAATTGGAGAGACATGGGAGAGGCCTTTGCCCTGCAGTGGGCGTAGTCGGGCTGATGATGATGATGATGGCTTTCTTTACACTCAAGTTTATGACATACTGGGAAAGGCGTAAAGAGACGTACAGTCTTGGTAAAAAGTTTTAAAGTCAAAGGCTTTTCGCACCGGCCCCATAGCACAGCCGTTATGGCACTATTAAAGATCGAAAGAGCTTGAAATGCTAGCAGAAGGTTTCTTCTGCATGTAGCGAAGCTTCATGCTTGACTTGTGTTTTGGATGATCCGCTGCACGGAGCATAAATGTTTAGGCATTCTATATGTATGTTGCGGTGCCAAAAGGTACAAATAACAACAAGTAGAGAACATTATTCGTGTTTGTCCCCTATTTGTTCCTTTTACCCTATTCGCTTTGTTCTTTGTCCTTTTTATTTATTCATTGCTGCAGGCCTTGCGGCCCTAGCCTGAGGGGCATAGCAGTTATACAAATAAAATTGACAAATAAAAATTGCAAATACAAATGGCAAATACAATTGTTACGGGGACAGAATGAAGAGAAAACAGCAACACAATTCTGGTCGTATCTGAGCAAACGACGTGGAGAATGCTTGAAAAACCAATTGCAAACGTACGCAACAGCCACACCTAGAGTATTACCACAAAAAAACATAGAAAATGAGAAGTAATAAAATGCAAAAGGTGCGTGATGTTATCATTTTAAACCTTTAATTGCATCAATGCTGCTTAGTAGTGATTGGGGTAGGTTTTTCCATACGCTTATTGTGCGCGGTAAAAAAGAATATTTAAAAACGATTGTTCTGGTGTTATATGGAGTGAGAGAGTCATGGTGCTGATTACGCATTCTGCGTGCAGTAAGTGGTGTTATATACGGTCGAGGAGTTAGAGCGAGAACGTTAGTCTTACGAAGGAAGATAAAATTTGGACGCTGTATTTTTCTTCTCATTTCAAGTGTCTGGATTCTAAGTTGCCTCATTAGAGCTGTTGGCGAGTCAATTGCACGGTAATTCTAAAAATAAACCTAACTGCCCCACGCTGTATTTTTTTCAAGGGCGTCGATGTTAGCTTTAGTGTAGGGGTCCCATACAATGGATGCATGTTTGAGCATTGGCCTAATTATTGGTGTACAAGCTTAAGTTTTGCCACCTGTTCTTGAACCATGCGACAATGAAAACGCAGTTCTTACCTCCGATTAGGGTGGCATAAGCCCGCTGCAGACGCGGAGTGTCCGTGGCACAGCCCAAGAATGTCAGGCTTTCCAGGCGACTTGTGGATGTCGGTGTCGGCCTTGAAGCGCACGCAGACGGGGGCCGCGTCAAGGCGGCGGCCATGGCCTCTACTTCCTCGGCGAGGATGGTGAAGGACCGCACCGTGAAGGATTTGAGGCTCGAGCTCTGCACCGCCGCCCGAAGCACGGTCGATGGAGTGAGCACGTCCATGCCGTTGATCTGCAGCCGGAAGGAAGAAATGAGTGCACTAAATTTTCCGGAAGGTGTTCGACGATATTTAATGTTAGCAAGAATAAAACCCGCGGAAAGCTAGACGCACAGAAGCGTATAATGTTCTTCCAAATATGTACAAACTCGTACAGCTCTCTACTCTACCGAATATTTATTGCGTCGATGCAGCACATGAAAATTTATCAGCGAGGCACCTAACAGCGACCAGAAAAATCTCTGAGGTCTAGTAGACACCACAAAGAAAACTAACACTGAGCCTAACATTCACTCTTACAGCAAACGATTTAAAGAAACAAAGAAAGGAATTCAGGGGCGAACAATTAATTTGACGCGGAGAAAATGCGGGAGCAATTCTCTTTCTCTCGGCAATCTATTGCAATTAACTTTCTATTTCAATTTCGATTTTATTGTCTTTCATGTGCCGGTGCACACCTATAGGGCAGAAATTTGGAGACTGACGAAAAAGGTGCTGCTTAAATTGGGCGCACACAACGAGCTACGGAAAAGAAAACGTTAAAAAACTGCAACAAACGAGAGTGGGTTGGGGAACGCATGCGAGTTAACTACATCCAAAAAACAGCAATAACTTACGCCCCAACCCGCGACAAAGAGACCGCGATAGCGGCATCGCATCGTTTACGCGGTCACCGAACGTTTAAACCATGGCAAAGAATGTCTCATGCAAAAGCAGCTATTCCCGGGAATAGCTGCCCATGACAATGGGCCGTGTGCGCGAACCCATGTACGACCAGCTGGATAACGTCTTCAGTGGAGAGGGTTGTGATTTTAGCTGTGTTCTTTTACGACATATTACGAGAGCAAAGCGATTGCTATGTCTCGGAAAGACACACACTAACCTTCAGCTTATGATGAATTATTACAACAAATTGGTGGTGGTTTAGCTCTGGCTAAACAGGAGTGACGCAATAGCTACAGCTGGCCGGGTGGAACTCGCTCACTCGAATTTCAAAGTCAGACTTTCGCCACTGTGTTTCGCTGGGCGTTCCTTCTTCATCTTCGTCCATGGAAGTGATTCACTTTCTCCCCCTTTCCACTCTTCACTCCCCTCCTACTCAGTTTCGCCGGCGCGCCACGCCGCCGTCAGCTGCCCCACACCACGTGACCAACCGCGTGACCACGTGGCGGCGCTACCACGCTGAAGGCTTGAAATGCTAGCGTAGTGTAGCTATCGCTACAAAAGAAGCAACGGTTTGTAACCTGCACAGGGAAGACAGCACACAAAAGATATTGAAGCACTGGATGTTATGACATGATAGAACTGTTTAAGTAAAGAAGTGACCACAATTCAGGACCACGTGAAGAAGTTTGTTAATAGGACTCAACTGAAGTGCATTTGGGAATTCATTCCATCTCGTGTACCTACGATGAAGCTCAGAATAGCCGCATATAACCCTCCGAAAGACAAAAACCACAGAGGCTAAGTGACGTACTTCGTAACACAAACAATTCAGTGAAAACGTCTTCCCGCGCCACAGTTTCCGCCTGTCCATCATTTTGCCAAGAGTCATCCGTATGCGCACGTTTACGAGGCGGCGGCTCAACTGATTGCACGGGCGCGGCCAAGGGGGCAGCTGGGACGGATGCTTCCCTCTTACGCTTGCGATGCTCCCAAACATACGCTGCGTTCCTCTAGTAATGATGTTGGGATAGCCCGCGAAGCTTAGGGGCTTTGTGTTTTGCCCAACCTATACGGCTGGATTTTGGCACTGCAGTCGCTCCTCGATCTCACGAGTTCACCGAATCCGGGTTGGTGACTGTGGCTGATGCGACGGCACCGCGTCTGCCATGGCGAATGAGCTGCCACCCCGCACGATTTAATATCTGAGCAGCAAAGAGGACGAAGCAATCACGAGTGCGTGAGCAGCGATATTGCCGCATGCTTTGCTGTGACTGATAACGTCATGGTCGCCGCGGGTAATCCGCCTATAACAGCTCTTCGCATTAATGAAGCATGCGACATTCCCATCCTGGCCGCCCTCACGTGTCTATGGTGCCAGATCTTTAATAAAACTTCTTATTTGGCTAATTGCTGCATTTTAAACCTAATAATTAAGGCTTTATTTCAATACGAGCACACCTAACTATCAAAACCTAATTATCAATGAGTCACGTGAGCTGAAAGGGAAGGAAGCACCGTGCATTAGAGGCCAGACTGATTAATGATACAACTCAAATTCAGAGGAGAAAAGAAATGCCATTTTAAGGTTCGTAAAATACTAGAGTAACCGAGTGGACACTGTGGTAGAAAACATAATCGGAGTGCAGATAGTAAGATGGGATTAGCAAATGTGCTGGAATGGGTCGGCAGCGCCAGGCCGCGGACAAAGCTAAAGGGACAGCAATGAGCAAGGCATTGGTTCAGTAGTGCAGTTAACCAGGCTCATCAATACTCCAATGGGTGATCGGCCCATGGTTAACCTTTTCTAGATTTCCTTTCGCGCTTCAGAAAAGCTAGATGCGCTTTGACAGCTTCATATGACGATAACCCTCCATGCGCTTATTATTCATGCGCCCATGATTACCAACCGATACTTTTGTAAACGCCTTGATAAGTGATCATGCCAAGTTTCAACATGACTCTTCAAATTAATTTCCTAGTAGCGACGCTAAAACACGTGGAATGGTAGATAAAACAATGCCGGAAAAGAATGCGTCATTGATATACTACTAAAAATATACATGCAATGTTTCTGCGCCACTTGTATGTCAAACCTGGACCACAGCATTGCATACTGAACGCCGGTGCAGTGCTGTATATCGAGGGCCTATTAGTGCCACATGAAAGGAACAAATACTCACGAAACAAAATCAAATTCTGCCGTGCTCCTTACCTCTAGGCTTTCAAGACAGGGGTGGCTTCGCATGATACGTGCAAGAAGTCGGCCTCCCAGTGCAGTCACGAGCAATTCTGACAGTATGAGGCTCGTAACTGTCTTGTTGTAAGCCAGGTACTCCAGGAAAGTTATAGCGTCTGCAGTTGCGGGCTGCGCAAACATAAATTCCAGTCAGCTGGCCATTAGGCCTACATTTTCCAAGGTAGAGGATGCGGAATTGGGACAGAAAAACTTTTGCTTCTTAACGTGCCAAGAGGTTGCATGCATCACCCGTCCCTGCAAACAGGACTGCAAGTGGTCCAGGGTGCAGCTCTATCGCCCGCTTTCTTCAGAGGATCGCACCCGTAAAACAGATTCTCATGTCCACGTCTTTCTGTTGGCAGAGCCCTTCCTCCCCTCCATAGTAGGGTGGAACATCTCTATGGATGTTCCACTCTACTAGAGTAGAAACTTATTCCTCACATATGCAGAAAGCTTCAGCGTTCTGCTCCATACTGCTGCTTTTCTTAGAACGTAGCATTATCGACACAATTAGAGTTTTCAACAAATGCTTCAGCGAGAACATAGTGACCTGCGTTGCACATTCCAACGCTGTAGTTCGGACTGCTTTATCTGAATGCGCTCTGAGAATAGAAAAGTTCGGCATACAAAAAATACGCCTATTTGGTTTTTATTTGAACTAATGTAGAGCAAAATGAGGCGCTCACAGTTTTCAACATAGGTTGAAGTGCTTATGATTATATATTTTCTTGCCGCAAGGGCATCTGCGGCCAAAAAGCGGCAAACAAGGTCACTGGCCAACTCGGGACAATAAGATATTCTGTGGGTCAAGTTTTTTGAAGACGCGGACAACAGAACGATGTTGTATGGGGCCTGAGTATAATCCGCAGTGTATATTGATAGTAAATGCGATGAAATTAATAAAATTGCATGGTATACGCTTTAAATCAGCCAGACACCCTCGACGCCAGTCCTACTCTGGGGAAAAGCGGCAGCCGTCTAAAAGGCAAGATAAAAATTTAGGAGCGATCATTAGGATTGATACGGAAGAAATGCGATAGCATACTTCATTCACCCGCCAACCTATTCAAGCTGTGATTCTATTCCAATTCCAGCTATACAATAACAGAAAATGTGCCACATTCGCAGATCGCGGTGAAGCCTCACACCACCACTGGCGCCGAGACGCATCGTTTAAGCGATGCACGAGTGCACTGGCAGGCGACTGATTCCAGCTCAGCCAACGGTTGGGGTTTCTGAGACCAAGGTTCCAGAGCAATGCGAGAGGAACCAAGGCCCCACAAACCTCGTTTTTGCATAGATAGTTCTTTCGGAGTCTATATTTTGCACCTTCGCCGCAGCCGGAGTCGTTTTTTTTATAGCCATTTTCATTTTTGCTGTGTCATTCTTCGTTCGGTCTCTTCCTTCTCTCCACTGCAAATGGACGGGGAGAGGGGGATGGTTGACGGGTGGCAGGTGGAGAGAGGCGAACCCTTCTAACCACCACCTAGCATGTGGAGGCTTCACACACAGACGATGACCCCTTAGGGACAGTTCCCGCCTTCCTTGCCGTCCTAGTGCTATCGCATTAAAAAAAAGTTGCAGGATGGATATATGAGAGCGACTTCATATTTGTATAGTTGGAGAACATCATTTTCAGTCTTCTACGCGCTCGTTTTTTTTTACTACCACTCCACTCCAGTCGGCCGCTTTAGGAGCGTGGCCCCAGCGATGACCCTCTTCAAAGGCGGCGCGTTTCTCAGCACCCATCGCATATGGTCCGTGCTACATTCCCCTGCTCTCGCCGTACAATTTCGCTCCTTCTCCGACGCCGTTAACCGCCCTCTGGTCAGGGTTTCCTATGCTTTCTCAATACCTCCTCCTTCCCCGGTTACTACATTCCGGGTGGCCCCCTTGGAAAGCTCCCACCGGTTGCGCCTTCTTACGATCTCGCCATACCCTTCTTCTACATTAACCATACTCACAATAACCTCTTTATTTCACTCTAACCATCCTACGGATGGGTTCTGGCGGTAACCAGGACCCCTGTTACGCATTTTGCCGCCCTCGTCATACCCTGCTTCCAAGGTAACCACTACACTACTAGGAGCACTACTAGGAGTACTACGACTGCTAAGGAACACTTGGACGCATTCGTACGGAACTTCACGCACCAACAATTTGCCTGCAAATACATGAAGTGCGGCTTTATATAAATCGGTAACCCGTATTTACCCCCCCCCCCCTGAAAGGAACGACGCGTCGCAATAATAAGACGCATTTTCCCAAACGCAGTGACATCTTTAAACGAGATAGCTGAAAATTGGAAAGCGGTATGTTCGGGTTTTGAATATGGTTTATAGGGGCTCAAGGTCCCTGTTGACGCCAGGCACCATCACCCTGTACATCAAGGTACCTCTGCGGGAGGTCAAGCCGAGTTGCTTAAAGCCCAGAGAAGTTCCGTTTTTTCATATTTTTCAGCCTAAAAGTGATATGAATTTCAAATCGTAAGATATCAAAATGTGACAAAGCTCCACACCATACATACAATCCTATTTATAAAGAAATACTACATTATAAAACGGGTGGTCGAGAGGAACGGAGCAAGGGTCAATCCTTTGCAACTTGGCAAACTGTCAGCAGATATACAAGGACTCCTGAGCAACGTGAAAAAACTGTCAGTGTAGTGAAATCTGCCGTAGCTGACATGAAATTGACAGCGGTTTATTTCTTTTGTAGCCAATGCTGGAGCGACAGCTATTCTTGCTTCCACTATGATTCTGCTGTTTCTTATGTCTTGGCTTAACTTGCATCCGAAATCAAATTCTTGGGGTAAGGAGGGCCAAACTTTGGGATCGACCCGGGTCAAATTTGGAGGTCACCATAGTATTGGCACATTCAAACTATGTTAGATATTCGTTTTGTTCCAAATCCAAGATCAAATTTCAGTGGGTTGGGGTGGTCAATATTTATTGGGGTGGGCGAAATGATCTTAGCCACGACCAACCCCATGTTTTGAGACACCATTGGATTGGCCCTAGTTAAAGTAAACTTCGGCATCTGACTTAGAGCTGTTGCTATGGTATCGCCAAGTCCGAAGGTAAAGTCAAATCTACATGCTGAGTGAAACTCGAGTTTCTGCACTGAATAGAGCTCTCGCTCTAAAACGTCAAGCCTGGGAGCGTGAGGCACACTTTATCATCATCGCTTCATTTATGAACCACCGATTCATCTAGATTTCCCGACCATAGCATCGTACAACGATATTTCAGAGCAAAATAATGAAGGCAGAGAGGCAAGAATCATGACTACGACAGGGCTGCTCGCATCGCACACAAAACTACAAGTGTCTTGCCGTATTCGCGATGAATAAATAATAAGGATCATTTTAACGGGTACGCGTTTCATAAAAATCCGCAACATCAAACGAGTCTGAAAAGTATCCTCTCCTCCTCAGCTATGAGGCACCTGAATTGTAGGGAGAAGTAAGTAAGCTGCTTAACGTTCAGAACGATTTCCGAGCACAACAGCGGGCAACAAAGTGGTACAGAACCAGGTGGTGCTGTGGAAGGAACAAGGACAGCGCTGTCGTTCCTCGACAGTATCGGGTGGTCCTGTCTTCTCTAGTCGTGCTCCGTAAATTTGAAGTTAATTTCTAGCGCCGAGGACTCTCCAGCTAGAGCACGGCCTTTCCATCTCCGCGCTAACGCAGTTGATGTTACCACGCAAGAGATGTTCTTAAGGCAGACCACTTCACATCCACCTACAACACTATGAATGAGCGAAGCGAGCGGCGGACATTTAGACCGCATGTGCAACGCCAAACTTTTGTTCCAAAGAACGTCATGTGCGCGTCTATCTTTGTGAAAAAAACACAAAAGTGAGCGAAACAGACGTGCTGGTTCCTTGCTTGAACTTGTGGACTGTGGGAAACAAGACCGTTGATCGTAGAGAACGGAAATGATTAGGAGTTGGGTGCTTACCGATACGTCGTTCAAGGCGATGCCCTTGAGAGTGGTGGTGCGTGCCACGTAGCTGCCCAGCGTATGCGCCACGTCATCGTCGAAGGTGACACCGCTTACGTTCAGGGAGTGGAGGGCAGGGAGGCGGACTGCCGAGTGGGACCACATCCGCATGTCGAAGCCCCTCCGGTGCTAGAAGCGGAGACATCAAGGCAGGGTGGGAAAAACGCCCTCTGTCCTTGCTAAGGATAGGGTTTAAGCATAGCGTTATAATATGGCAAATTCCCTGATGGTATAAGCAGCATACTGCAACGCTATGCTAGTAACCCTGTTGACAGCGACCGCAATAGAGCTCACCGCGGGGTATTGGTTGCTCATTGAGCTAGTGAACTCGAGGTAGCGAACTTCAGCGCACCCATTCTGCAAGCCATGCCAGAACATATTCATCTCGACGAACGGGACATTTTGGTCCACCTGAACCCGGGTCACGCACCTGCATCATTACGAAAAATCATAAAAAACATTACACCTCAAAGAAGGCTGGTTGTTCGGCTAGCTGATTGGAATTCGCGTTAGTCAACAGGTGCGAGACAGAGAAAAAGACACAGAAAGGAGGACACATCCACACCGTTCGTCCTATACGTCAGTGGCGCAGGCAGGGGTTTATTATTTTTCAATCTTTTTTAGGTTGCCCCAACCTAATATATGTTCTCCGCCCAATGTTTCCCCTAATCCTGGCTCCCTTCAACGGACGTTATACCCCTATTTCCCGATTTATCGAAGGTACTTTTCATTTACAAAGCCATAACGTAAAATTTCTGCTGACAAGTGTTTTAGAGCATTGAGGAAACTCACATCGTATTTATTTTCTTATCTCATAACATTGAAATTATCTGCGTTTGAGGCTGCAGAATACACGGCCACCCCTAAGCTCCCGCCCCCTAGCAGATTCACTCGAGTTAATTTTAGCATACGCATTGTGCATGTCCTCAAACGTCGTGGTGTGCTGTTTGAACAGAAGCTGTCATGTAATGCTCATCTCGATAAACCAAGAACTTGTTTGCGTTAAATCGTTATTGTTTCATTAAACCAGCGTTGTCAGTGAAGGTTGTCCACAATATGTAAGATTACTCATTCTGAGATGTCAAGGTGGACTCTTCGGCGTTTTATTACCAGTCTTGGCGGCCATCAGAAAACAGGTGACTCTCGTTAACTGTTAAGCTGGTCAGCTGATATCTAATAGTTAACTGTTTACCTCTTGCAGTTAGGCGCCTGTTTGTAATTGGAAGTTTGTAGCCTGGCATTAGTGATAGCTGCATCACTCTAGAATTTCTGAAACGCTACTGCCTGAGTGCCATGGCACAACAAACTTTCGCCACTGCATATCACTACACGTCACTCCTGACAGAGAAGATCACGTGGCCTATGCGGGACAAGGTGACGCGTACTGACGGCCGGCGCTTCGCGGTGCACTCTTCTAAAATGGCGCGCGGCAGCCGAATATTGTTGAACCACAGCGCCGAGAGAAGTCACCTGATCGAGATCCTAAAAGGTAACGTGGTCATTGCGAACGGCCGGCTTCAAGTGCCCAGATGAAATCAAGCACTAAACTGGAATAGTTGGCATGCTGATTATTAAAAATTAGTTAAGCGGTGTACTAGCTATTATGTAGAGAGTGTTTTCCGATGTTCGCCAATACGCGTTTTAGAATGCCACTAAAGTCGTATCAGTACCTCAAAAAGCCTTTTTTTTAGATATTTTGGTTGACTATCGCTTACGCATCCAGTATAATTCCTTTTTTTCTATCATGTACTATAGGGCACAGAATTGCCTGGGAGGCGCGTCTGGCGATTTTAGCCTATAGGCGCACCGTGCACCAACAATAATCTGATTTCTCTAGCACACTACTGGGAATTAAGAAAGATATGTGCTTTTCTTGCAGTTCTGGTTACCTATGAACTTTTCTTCTCGATGCTACTTCCATCTCGTGTGGGGCACAATTACTAACAAAAATCTTGCCAAGCTTTGCACCGTGTAAAAGAGAGGCACTTCGGATAATAATAAATCCTTCTTATGACCGCCACACTGCCGCTTTCTAAGACATAAATGTAACACGTACCCCTCAAAGTTCTAATAACGGTGCTGGTCGTACGGTATCGGAGGGGTAGGTAAGAAGAAGCAACAATGCTTTTAGCACAACCACAAAATCATTTCCAGAAATATACGCACCGAACTTTCCCGAATTTAAACAACGGGTAATTCAACGACTGCGAATAAGTTATAGGAAAGAAAGTCTTAAGCACCTGAAATAAAAGAATTCCCAGAGAAAACACCGTGGTAAATAGTGCCTTTATGAATCTCCACGTTTCTGCATTGCTTTTGAAAATGATGAGCATTAAATCGGAATGTTCAAGTGCTAGCCAATACAGGCACAAAGTGGGGGGACAAAGCGTTGCCCCCCCCCCCCCGTTTATGTATTTGTGTGCTAGCGCTTGAATATTCTACAATGAACGTGTACCAGCTGGCTCAATTTTCTGCCCTGATGAAATAGGGATATAATGGCCTTCACAAAAATTAGTGCTAACGCCGAAGTATTCTCGATTGAAAAAATAACACGAAAAAACATCAATTAAGGTAATATTTTCCTGAACTCACTTTGGATTATAGTGTTTAACGCTCCAAAGCGACTCAGGCTATGAGGGACGCCGTAGTGAAGGGCTCCAGAAATTTCGGCCATCTGAAATTCTTTAGCGTGCACTGGCTTTGCACAGTACACGGGTCTTTGGAATTTCGCCGTCATCGTAATTGGACTGCCGCGGCCGGAATCGTACCCACGTCTTTCGGGTCAGCAGCTGAGAGCCATAACCACTGAGCCACCACAGCAGCTCTTGAACTCAGTTTTTACCACAATGAGAAATCGCACCCGATTTTTACCCACTCACAGAGAGGCCGTTATTACGCATTTCCATTCCGCAAAACCTCCTCCCCCTGATCGATTCACATGATCACGCGTTCGCTACAACTCTGGTAGTAACAGTGCGAGCACAGCTGAACAAAATCATCCCATCTATTTCGCATTAAAAGCGGCTGTCATTAACTACTAAACCAGGAAAGTGTGATTAGTTTCGGTGGAGGTGAAACGTAAAGACGCCCGTGTGCTGCGAGATGTCAGTGCAAGTTAAAGATTCCCAGGTGGCCGAAATCATTTCGGAGCCCTCCACTACGGCACCTCTTTGTTCATTTCTTCTCCCAGTACCTCCTTTTTCCCTTCCCTTACGGGCGCGGTTCAGGTGTCCGCTGACATGTGAGACAGATACAGCGCCATTTCGCTTCCCTAAAAACCAACCAACCAAGAGTAAATTCACCAAATAACACTCTATGCTAGTCTAATATACAGCGAACCGCAATACACGACTTCCCAAGTCGACCGCGTTCACCACTCGCCTGTGCTGCCGAAAAAGCACGTTAATGAGCAGGGAAGTCCGGAGGCCGTCGCGGACTTGCGGGTTGTTGCTCAAAGGCCAGTAGAGCCCCAACAACGTCAGTTCACCCCACGAGTGTTCCTGCAGCTCGATGCAGTTGCGAGACAGCACCTCGTTCCACGGTTCGAGCTCGGACACGAGCCAACACTGCTTTTCTCCGGGCTCCCACGTGCAGGGCCGGTCGTAGTTCTCGCGGTAGCCGCTGCCATCTTGAAGCACTGTAGTAGAGTTAGGGAAAAAAAAGCGAAAGGGATTACATTCATTTTGTCAGCTTTTCTTGCCAATACGACATCGACTTGACTTTCGCGTTGACTGTCTCATAAATTACACCATACACATGATTCTTTTTCGTATTGATTGTCTCATAGATTCATCACTCAGCAATAGGCTTAAGTACCCATGATTATAGTGTACAGATGCTGCGTTTGACACTTATACGATTTAATGTTCGTGTCGTAAAGAGCTAGTATTGAATCGACCACCCCCGAAATTTGACGTAGGCCGATTTTGAACAAAACCCATTCCGAACCATGATTGAGCATGGCGACCATTAAATTATGCACCGGTCGTTGTCAGAAAGCTATAGCTCGACCTTTGGGTATAACCATGGTTAGTAATAGCCGTATCAGTTTTTAGAATTTTGAAAACGCGTTTACCCTTGCCGCTGCGGCTCGACAAAATTTGGCTGCATCGTGCAAAAATACATGCGCCTTCGAAAGCATGCAGGCAGACCAACCCCTCCAGCGCACATAACTAATCGAAAAATCCAAATTTTATCGAGCCACAGCGCCAAGGGAAATCGTGTTTTCGAAATTCTAAACAGTAATATCGTTGTTACTAACGCCACACTACAAATCTCTAATTGCAGCTAGGCGCCTAACTCTACCAGTTAAAAAGTTAGTTATTAAATATTAATCAACCAGCTTACTTCTTGAGACGACTCACCGGTTTTCTTGTGCGCGCCAACGCTGCGAACACTATGCCAAAAAAAAAGTTTTATCTCAAATAAGCCTATTTTGGAAAATTTTTGAAAGTTTTTGCAGAGGCATCCGGTATACAATCTTTGTCCGTAAAGTTTTGAGACTGATTTTTTCTTCTCTAAAAAGGATTCCCCAAAGCAAATGTTGGTGCGTATGTGTAGCGCCATCTTTTCAGGCTAACCAGAGCTATTTATGGAGCCTTCTCCACGATAACGCAAGGCCACACACTGCTCTCAGCGTGACAAAATTTCTCGCCAAGCACAGCATTACTGTACTTCCCCATCCGCCACAGTTGCCTGACCTCTCCCTGTGCGATTTTACCTGTTTCCTCGTGTGAAGAAAACCCTAAAAGCTATCTGGAGGGGGAGCGTGGAGGCCATTCAAGACGCCACGACAAAGGATCTGACAGCCTTGCCAAAAGAAGCGTTTTCCAACTGTTTCCAAGCCCTCAAGAAGCGTTGGAAGCTGTGTACAGGCTGCAAGGAAGATTATTTCGAAGGCGTGAGGCACAAATGATTTCAATGTTAAAGGCATTTTTTGATGGAATCAGTCTCGGCACTTTGCGTACAAAGGTTGTATGCACATATATAAATATGCATACACATACACGTGGCAAGATGCCTACCGTTCCAGGCGGCAGTTTAATTATTGATTGGTAGCGAAAGGTCGCCCGGGAACAGCGGTACGGGTCTCACAAGCCCCGCCGATATCACCGCCTGTCATCACAGAACAGTGGCGCATCGCTTAGCAGCTACACCACTACGCCAGGCATTGTATACGGACTCCCAGGGATCTATGAGTATGATGATGATTATTATGGATTCTTATGGCGCAAGGGCATCTATGGCCAAAGAGCGCCATGACACAAGGTATTTTCGAGCGCCATGACACAAAGTATGAAAGTGAAGTAGAGATAACCAACTGCCATCGCTAAACAATGCATCCAAACAATGGAACCGAAGTGAAACACCGAAGTGTTAGAGCGCCTATTGCTACGAAAATCGACTGTGATTTTTTTTTCGTAGTTTGTTCTCTGCCAAGTAAGCCGGATAGCGTTGAGAGTGGGAACGCAGTCTCGAAAATCAGGTAGCACTGCATTAAAATTGTTTTAAAATTTTATTGCTTTCAGACAAAAGATTTAAGCGCGTTTCATTTCTATTTCGCATTAGAATGCTTCCTGAGTCAGAGAGTAGAAGGCCTGCATCTCGCTTCAGGAATCGGTTGGCAGTCGAGAAGCATCGGGCTCAATGGCGATTGCATTGCACACATAGAAACGATGGTTCTGCATTGATCCTGATTGTCTGGTTTGATTACGTTCAAAAGTTCCCTGGTGACAGTGGTATTGCATGTCCGCAGTGCATACGTGTCCTCCACGTAAACACATTCTGAAGACACGTTCAGTGAGTTTAGCGTAGAGGTTACTTTAGCTCAAGAGCACGTAACTCCGCATTGTTCGGAAAGAGCCAACTGGGTCTCACAAGCCCCACCGGTGGCTCTGTTTGAAGCCGCCACCATCCGTAGAGGGGCGCAGCGCTTAACCGCTACTGTACTGCGCTGGTAGTGGTATTAGAGTCGCCACGATTTTTCACTGCGACACATTTATGCGTAGTTACCACAGCCGAGGTTAAACAACCGAATGTGACTAAAAGGGGGGATTAAAAAGTTACCACAAGAGGAGAAGATGATTTTCTAGGACAACAGCAGGTCTGCGTGACATATATACATCGTCTCGAAAACCTGTCTCTGCGATTTCCTTATTGGCCTGTTTCCCTTTAAAATAAGTAAATCTCCTTCATAGAATCTTTTTCATAATCACCAGGCCTTCATAGTGCATATGGTGTTCAACGAAAGAAAAAATTCCGTTCATACTTGGCCGCTGAAAGCGTTCCAATTTTTTTCTTCTTTCCTGTTTTGTCCTTTTATTGGGTACAACCGTTTATTGCAATGATTATCAGATGCTGCCTTAGCAAAGATGTTTTTTGGACAGCAACACCTTCAGCGAAAAGCGGAAGCACAGCTCAAGACGCAGAAGTTCAGACTGTGAACGTCAGCCGCCGGCCGAGCACTCCTAAAGAGGTTAGGTTACGACATGGAAGGGCATTTTGATCGATCCGCCGATATACCCGATAACATCCGTAAAACCCTGCAAGTCTGTCCTATACCAAAAAACATGGACCCGAATCTCCACGCGGCTAGAAGACAGGCGCGGGCAGATTATGTGGAACGTCATTTGGCTAAACTAGAGAACACAGTGTACACGGACGCAGCGCTTTATCCGTGGGATAAACGCACAAGAATAATCAATGCCGCCGCAGCAGTCGTGGATTACGCCGGCAAACCGATCACATACGCAACCCTACGGGGCCACACGGTAGCAGAGGTGGAGGAAGTCGCCGTTGCACTAGCGGCGGCCGAAGGCTATCGGAGAAACAAATCACTGATCATATTAACAGACTCGAAATCCACATGCAGGATCTACGCGCAAGGTAGGGTCTGAAAGGCGGCCCTAAGAATCCTCCTCGAAACAGGGCCTCCAAGCCAAAAAGTAACCCACAAGATACTCAATGGATACCGGCACACACGGGGATAGAGGGCAACTCAAGGGTGGACAGATTAGTTCGCGAGATCACGTTCCGAGCTGAGCTGTTGGAGACCCTAGAGAACCCTACCATAATGGAGCCAGTATTTGCGGAGCTGCTAAATTGCTACAGAGGACAAAGGTTCAAGTGCCCTCCACCACACAACTCATTAACACAACAAGAAGCAGTGAACTGGCGGAGACTGCAAACAGGAACATTGTTCAACGTATACATTCTACACAAAATGTACCCTACATAATTCAGGGACACATGCCCGTGGTGCGGGGCAACCCCCACGCTATACCACATTACATGGGAGTGCAAACGCAATTATGCATTCCACAAACTCAAAACCCCGAGTGCGGAGCAATGGGAGGGTCTGCTCACCAGCAGCGAGCGCACAGCCCAAAGGGCCCTTGTGCAGCACGCATGCGAAGCAGCAAGACTCAGCGGAGCCCTGGAATAGGGGCCCGACCTTGCGAAGAGGCCAGACGTCAACGATGAAGACGACGGCCCACCACTAATCTCATTGAGATTTCAATAAATGTTTTTCTCTCTCTCTCTGGACTAGAGGCAACTGTAACTGGTATACCAATTGTAAGACAGATGGTACTGCGGTCATTGTAAATTTTGTTTCCGCGACGGAAGGTTGCTGTAATAGCGATTGTGAGAGGATCATGTGACTGAGTGCCCTGTGTATATTTTAGCCCCGAACTTTCAAATAAACAATTGGTAGTCCAGCCTCCTTCCTATATTCCCCTTCTGAATTTTCCTGTGTGCCTCTTTTTGGCTAGTATAATTTCTTAATTACATCAACTGCAGGCCAAAAGCCTGCATGAATGTAACCAGAATGCAATTGATGTAACTGACTGCGTAACATTTAGAGGAAGACAACTTTAACCTGTCTGTTCCGCACACTAGGCACATATTGATTGTTTTACGTTCTCTCTATCATTTTCGTTTGAACAGCGGGTTGCGCAGTTCTTCATACGTCTTGATGATGATCATTGGGGGTTTTAATTATGCGAAAGCCTTTAACGGCTCATACTCGCGGCCACGAGCCTGTCCGTCCGTCCGTTACGCTCTTCAGCAACTCGATAAGAATAAAAGTCATTCTGCACGATGGGATTCGAACCACCATCCTTCCGTTCTGCATACCCGAGTGTGTTAACGACTACGCTACTTCCTGCCAAGGCATGTGTTGTTCTCCTTGTCTAGGACGCTGGAGAGTGTTTGCAGAAGGGCGTCGAAACAGGCGGATGCCTGCCAAACGCCCTCCAGTGTCTCCAGCATTTATTATTCACAAGCAATTGTGTAATTAATCAACATCTTAACCACACATAAGTGACAGAAGCAGCAACACCATCAAAGGCTTTCGCCTCACCGCACTTTATGTCAACAAAGTGCCCCTTGAATTTTTTTTTATGGCGCAAGGGCATCTATGGGCAAACAGCGCCAAGGCACAAGGTATTTTCAACTTCCCAACGTGGGTTCGAAGACACATTTGCCAAGCATTTGACCCTAAATAAGCCGAGAACCAGGCCAAGGGAAAGCTTGTACCCGTTGCATCACCGGTGGGTACCCGGCGGCACTGGGGATCGAACCCCGCACCTCCCGCATGCGACGTGGATGCTCAACCACTTCACCACCGCTGCGGTGCCTTCATACGTCTCAAAGATTACAGCCGTAGCAACCACTTTGAGTGCCACTCGTACCTACGCTGCAGCTTTCTGGATGGCGCTTTGCACTTTGAAAAGAACTGTCCTTACCGGTGTCACTGCGACGGCTCCTGAGACGACGGGATGACGACGACTTTGAGGCTGAAGCTGTTGAAGCCCCTCTACTGAGGGAGCAGCGTAACTGGTTTAAAGTGTCGATGATGTCATTAACGGTAGCGCCAGTGAACGTGCATAACCCCTGGAGCATGTTGATATCCTTAGCAGTGATGGCATCGATGCGCTGGTCCTTCCTCGGTTCCGTTGCCATGCTCTGCATATCAAGTGGAGAAAGGACGCGCATGGCGAAGGTCATAAGTCGAAAAACGCACATTACAGCTACGGATATCTCCCAGCTACTCACGGAACCGAAGTACTGTACAGTCCGCGTCACCATTGAGTAGAGCGTTCGAGCAGTGCGTATACTTGGTAACAGGAACTGAAATTAGAGAGCAGCCTTTAATTTATGGGCAAAGTGCTCGTGTCTACTTTATTTTGGGGTCTATCTGGCACTATTCCAGTGAAAGTGTTGCCGCTGGACCCTAGAGGCTGCGACAAGTTCTGGATTTGTTTGCAGGAAAGTGGACCGCCCAAGCGCTCTACACAATGGTGACGCAGAGTGTACACACACACATACACATTATATTACACACACACACACACACACACACACACACACACACATATTACACGCACACACACACATATTATATATATATATATATATATATATATATATATATATATATATATATATATATATATATATATATATATATTAACGACAGAAATTTATTAAACAGAGATTTATTAACGTCGTTTCGGCCGGGGTCCGGCCTTCGTCAGGTAATGCACAAAGCATCTGTGCTTGGTCCTTAAATACCTGTTCTATGATAAGACATGTGACCAGCCACTAATAGCTGATGACAATGTAATAAAATGCGCATGACGTCCTAAGTGACGCACAGTGATGAGGCTTACAGGCTTTCGGAGTTGGCACGTGCTCCTCGCAAGTAAAGATAGCATAAAAAAGCATTAAAAAAAGTTTCTCTGGGGCATGCAGAAAACAATAATAAATAACAGGCGTTGCGGCGTTGAAGGCATGGCACAGAAACACGCGGCCAGTCACTTCATCATTGATAAACAATGAGATTAAACACAAAAAAGTACACGGGGCTTAGACGATACAGTACACATGTATTGACACGTGTTGGGCTCGAGTCCTGCGCATTCGAGATTTAAAAAAAAGCAATGGAGGAAGCTTGTACAAACATGCTAAAAAGTACTGCATGGATAGCACTGAAAACAAAAGGCAATCATCAGCACGTGTTGCATTACTCGCTACTTTGAGAGGAAAGATATTTTGCCAGGGTTTTCATTCAAACAAGACGTAAGTGCTCTGAATTTGAAAATTAGGAAAGATTCTCGAACTCCTCTGTCATGGTGAGATTTGAAGCCAGGTTCAAGTATTGTGGCATTAATGTTATTAAATGAGTAGCCGGGAGTCGCGACATGTCTTGAGAGCGGAAGATTTGGAAGGGTATTGGCATGTGATCGGTGATTATTCAATCGCAACCTGAGGGGTAGTTCAGTCTGTCCGATGAACTGAAGCTTACACACACCGCATTCGAGCAGATAGATAACAATGCTGCTGTCGCAAGTGAAATTGCCTTTTATTTTACAGTAAAAGAATTACGCAGTGCTTCCTGCCAATGTGATAGTGGACATATGCGTGCACACCCTACAACGCGGTTTTTTGCAAGGGCGGCAGCCTGTTCGAGAGGGGTTAGTTGTTTTTGATGAAGTTAGCATGTCGCGCAGGTTCCGTGACCTGCGGTATGCTACGCGGGGTGGCTGTGGAAATATTCGTGTCAGGCGGCTGCTCTGCATAAGAATTATGATACATCGTTCTGGCGCACGAAAAACACGGACGAAGGAAGAACAGACACACAATCGCCGGACATCTGTTCTTCCTTCGTCCGTGTTTTTCGTGCGCCAGAACGATGTATCATAATGCGACTGTGAACCAACTAGCCCAGCTGTCTACGCTTAACTGCATAAGAAGATTGCGATGTTTCTTGAGGATGCCCTTAACATTTGGCATTGATGCACAATGGGTTAGCACTAGAGTGGGGTTTGATGGTCGTTCCGCGTGTTTATCTGAACGAAGGATTTCCTTGTGATCCATTGCATCTGCGCGTTTTATTGCTTCGTGAATACCAAAAGAACGCGCAAGGTACCGCAGTGGCCGACCATTAGAAAAATAAAAGGATCGAGATAGGCAAATTACAGGCACACCTTAATTGTGTAGGAAAAGCAATGGCATTAGTACCTGCTGATCCCTTTACCAAAAGTAACATAACTCAGTCTCGTGACGTCAATTTCCTCTAGCTAATGGAAGTGCTCGATACTCGTAGCATAACTTCTCTCTAACCAATGGTATAACTATGACCTACGTCATTTTGGCATCGTGGGGGCTCTAATGCTGTCGCATTCAGAAAGGAAGATATGCTGTGCGCAAAGCAGCGAGCTTTTAAGGCGGGCCACATGAAACCGATTAGCATGTCAGCCACGTCAACCGTCCGAAGGGCTGCTGTGTGGCTGGCTTCGGAAACCTGATCTCCGGCTCTATGAATTCAACAGCATGGCTGACAGCAGCGAGCATGTCTACATTATGCATGGGCCACTGCAGGTTCTGGTGTCTTGCGAACCGGAGCCAGGTGCCATAGCAAATCATTACGGCACGCGTTTTCCGGCTATGCAAAAAAAATCCTCGTTGATCACTGCGGCGAGTTGCCGCCATCTGGTTTTTCAGCGTCACGCTAAACCCCGACAACGTAGGAACATTAGGTAATGATTGCAGCACACATAGGTTCACTCCCATAGATAGCCCATTCGGCAAGGTGCCAAGTCTCCGTGATCCATCTCGTCCTGGAAATATGCTCCATTGGAAGAGGCCGCTCTTTTTTCGACCCGGTGGCCTTGTGGTAGAGCATCCGCCTCTCATTTTGGAAGTGCTTAGTTCGATCTGCACTGTAACCGGCACCCACCTGTTTTCTAATCAGCACACGATTTGTCCAGGCCTGCTTTCCGGCTCTTGTGGGATGATATGCTTAGAAAAAAGGCCTTTGACCAACCTAATCCCCTCAACTAATCATCTATCCTCGAAGGGCCCAAATCAGCCTTGTAGAGTAAATCCTATTGTGGTCCTATCGTAAACCGATAGCTTTAAGGCTACCTTTCAGCGAAAAACTCAACGTCGTCCTGTCGGCGTTGTTCGTTGTTGAGCCGCGAAACTTCCTATTGGTCATTAAGGTTTGACTTCGCACGTGGAGCGGCGGAATGAAAACGTGAATAAAACACGTCACATATTTTGATTACAAGAACGCAGCACGACTCGAACATCATTATTCATGTGCGTATGTAAACTTATTGAATTATGCTGAAATAAAAATTTGAATAATTAGTGGAGAATCGAACGTCTGGCCTTCGTACTGCGAGTCAGACACGCTACTCATAAGCCAGGCAGGCAGTTTTTTTTTCTTTATCGCATGGAAGTAGTGGCGAAAAGAAAAATCTAAGCATGCTTACATCACCAAACACAAGGCCATCATGCATGGTGAACCATGCCACCATGCACCATGCACCAGGCACCAGGCACCAGGCACCAGGCACCAGGCACCAGGCACCAGGCACCAGGCACCAGGCACCAGGCACCAGGCCCTACCACACATTCAGGTTTGTTCGTACGTTTTGGTTACAACAAATTTTTACAAGCACGTCATGTGGTCTTTCACATAGCGTGTTAACTTACTACTTTAGGCTAATTAGCATGTGTGTGTGATTACAGGGCCACTAAAGAGAATAGTGATTAAGCGATGGCAAAGTGCATGTCGGTGAGGTGTGCTTATATACGCGAACGACTGTATACTTGTGTCTAGTTACACAGGTGTCTAATGGAATCCGGTAACATTAGTGGAGCACGTGATCGAGTAATATGCCACTGAGATCAAGTGGTGTCGCTAAGGGGACCTATTGACGCTAACGCTACCGCCTCATATCAATAAGATGTCCACCAAATTCTTGTTTTGCACAAGATGGGGTAAAAGGCACATTTTCCAAGGATTTCACCAGTCCCAGGTGAAACTTGCCCCTACTGTATCAACGCTGGATACCCAACGGCTCTGGGGATCGAACCCTGCATCTCCCGCACGCATGGCGTATGCTCCGGCATCTCAATAATGAAACGCGGAGAATTTTCTGCGTTAAAACAGCACTCAAGCGCTACTTTGTGGGGGATTCGGGTAGATGCGAATAGAGAGCAGCGCAAGAAATATATACTAAAAAATTAAAAGGAGTAAAAATATCCGGTCATTAAATTGGGGTGAAAGTGCAACAAACGAGAATGCGGTAAAGTTTCAAAGTACGTTCACAAGCCCACTACCTTGCAGAACAACCAAAACGATAGCAGAAAAGTTGGTTACACGCTCTCACGTCCATCCTGCGAACGCTCTCCTTGGATAAAAAAAAAACAGTCTAAAAAGTTGTTTCGCTGTTGCCGCCTACGCGTTCACAAAAAAGTGATGCAACTCAAGTATAATTTGGTTTCGCAATGGCAACAATCAATCCACACTGGCTAGGAGAATGTTCCTCAATATGTCTAAGTTTCTGCCTGCGTTTCATCCAATTAGTAATTGTCATTTGGTCCATTAGATATCTATAGTTACATTGCTTTTGACGCTCACAATGCTGGAGCTGATCTAAGCACGTTATTTGGTTTCATTTAAGCAAAGGGTTGTGTAAAGAATGTTTACATTCATTTAAAGCCGCGTAAGTACGATTCGCCATGAATAAATATTACCCCTTCACGCAGGAACAGTTCAAGACGTCAGTGTTAAGAAAGCTGCCAAGTGTGCATTATGGCCCACACCCTGCTCAATCAATCTGTACCTAAGCGTGGAACATGCGGTATCTACCCACGCACTACTTGCAAACAAGTAGGCATTGTTTCGAACTCAGCTAGCTGGTATTACGACCAGTGCAGCAGGCAATTGTGGCATTTTTGGGGCAAGGAAAATGGGCTTCATCGCATTTGCATATTCATCTAAATCCGGGACTTTGAAACGAAATTAAGTCGTGAAACTTAGTTTAGAGGCTGCAACAATTTCCACTGACACACTTTGCGCGCAAAGCACAATCGAAGTTTATTTCTGTAAGTGAGGGAGAGGGGATGGACGGAAGCAATGTGCTCACATAACAAGAGCTCTTGAAATGATCTGCTGATTCCTACAGAAATGGCTGGAACTTGTACGAACGCCTTTGATGGCGAAAGAGCCGCTGATTAACATTGAATACACCTAAAGCCTGGAATTATACAGCAAAATGGCAACGCGCGAGAACCTGTCTTCTGCCTTGTTCCCTTCCCTCAGCTGTCTTCGATTGCAGATCGAACTGCACCAACAGAATCTGGAGAGCTTTAGTTATCATGCTAACCGCTTGCACTGCAACTAGGAGATTCATAGAGAATGTAAAAAAATATTCGCAGAATAAGGCTTACCTCTGCTCTCCTGTGGTGCTCAAACACGCTGCTACGGAGCCCTTTGCCAACGAATGTCTGCCTTATGTATGCATCTAGCGAAAACTCGTTGCTGCCTGCACCGGCAAGCAAAACATCGTCGAATGTGCAGATGGTGACGGTCTTTCAGTGGGCGTGTCCTTTCATAAAGCGGCACTTCGTGCTGTTATGCACACAGATGTGGGAGATTACTCGAGGAAATGTGCATCTTTCGAAGGTGCGACTCATTTGCGCATGCGTATAACAAACGTCGGGGTTCTTTAATGCTTTGTCATCAATATGCAGAGCTTGACGAAACTGAAGATATAGCCAGTACAACTGTTGCGAAACTAGGCAACCTGCAATGTGAAAGCTGAAAAGAACAAAACAGCATAGCATATCTTTCAACGTTGTTTGCTCCTTGTTTGTATGATAAATAGGGTTGGGGAAACGCAAACAGCAAATTGGCAATAGTTAAACTCTGTTCAACCTATTTAGTAAAGCGTTAGTACTGTGGTTATGATTGCTGTTCGTCTTAAATTGAGTTAGCTATTTAACGCTAATTCGGGTCGCTAACAAGCACAGTGCATTCACACTTGACGTTAGCTTTCCAACGGTATATGACTGGATGCTATAGTGCAAAGTTTGGTTTTAATTGCAATTAACTCATTAACGCTAACTCGAGTTGCTAACTAGCACAGAGCACTTTCACTCATCCTAAGGTTTTCAACCGTACATATGACTCAATGCTATAGCGCAAAGTTTAGTTTTGATTGCAATTAACGATATAACGCCAGTTAGTTCGGTCCAGTAATTATTCGACAGAACTGCATACTTAACCAATGGCCCAAAATCACGGTTGAAATCGACGAAGTCCCGCTTTAACCTTGGCTGATCTTGGTCAAAGTACCGGCATGAGGCGTTCTCCGAAATTTTATTCAAGTGAATAGAGCTGCGCACTAAACATTACGTCCCGAAAACCTGAGCGGTACATGATCGATATTCTGGCACGTTGCCTGTTACGGAGTTTAGCCGAAAAAATATTGGGAACACATTCTAACGCAACATTAAATTCGGTGGTCCCGGGTTCGAACCCCTGACCGGCTCGAATTTTTCTTTAACTACAAACTTTCTGAGAAAGCTGATTAGACTTCCTTCGCAGCCATATGGCTGCGTTTGGGTGGATGGCAATGAGTAACTACTCCCTTATTACAAATCTACTCCACTTGGTGGGATTCCCCTAAACGTTTGACCAACGTTATTTCGTAGCTATTGCCCAAAGGCAGTCAGCCAATTGTGCTGGAATCGCGTAACTTCGTTTCACCTAACAGTAACACTTCGGCCGGGCTTGAGCAGTGAGCAGACGCGAGGATCACAGCCCAGGCGGGACTGCGATAGAAACAGGACATATGTACTACGGAGAGACGCGTTTTAGTGCGCGTTGCTCTGCGACTCCCTGGGTGCTTCTCGCGAATGACGACGAGATTTAAACTATCTCTGCTTTTCGACCACAGGTTTCTGTACACATAATGGAATGTATACTATCGCGAAGGAAAGAAACGTGAACAACGCGGTACCTGCGCGCTCCGCTGGTCGATTTGTTTTTATCGCGCTTTTTTCCTGGGTGGTAAAGAAAAACGTTGGAGTCGTCCTAGCATCGCGGGCGACTTAGCGTCTTTTTGCTACCGCCGAAGTAAAGGCTTGATGAAAAGAAATGCCAAGAGTGGAGAGTCTAGGCACCGCTCTGTTCGCGTTTCATTCCATCGCTCCTGTTCGTCTAACCCTAGCCTTTATCCGACTTAGTTGGCACGCTAATTTGGCTAGCTGTGGGTCACACTTTGGCAATTAGTGCTAAGGAACGTCTTGGCGAGCTAAATTTGGGCTTATCCGTGTTGACCTAACATGGGTCCCATATCAAGTTCATCAAGGGGTTCCCCGTCGTTCCGAACCAAAATCTTATCAATACTCTACAGAAAGTATTGATCTCAATACTCTACAGAAATACCCGCCGCGGTGGCTCAGTGGTTAGGGTGCTCGACTACTGATCCGGAGTTCCCGGGTTCGAACCCGACCGCGACGGCTGCGTTTGTATGGAGGAAAAACGCTAAGGCACCCGTGTGCTGTGCGATGTCAGTGCACGTTAAAGATCCCCAGGTGGTCGAAACTATTCCGGAGCCTTCCACTACGGGCACCGCTTTCTTCCTTTCTTCTTTCACTCCCTCCTTTATCCCTTCTCTTACGGCGCGGTTCAGGTGTCCAACGGTATATGAGACAGATACTGCACCATTTCCTTTCTCCAAAAACCAATTATTATTATTATTATTATTATTATTATTATTATTATTATTATTATTATTATTAATATTATTATTATTATTATTATTATTATTATTATTATTATTATTATTATTATTATTATTATTATTATTATTATTATTATTATTATTATTATTATTATTATTATTATTATTATTATTATACAGAAAGAGGCTATTTGTCTGTAAGTGAGACTTTCCGAAACCGGTGTTGTTATAGAGCATAAAGAAAAGCCAAGTGTCGTGGTCAAGTTCGCTGCTAGATCAGACTGGGATATGATGTTGAATGGTGCTAAAGTAACTGAGCTGAACGCGGGGCTTTTGGTTCTCGGAGGAAACGAAACACCATTTTATTTCAGTAAATGAAGCTCTGTTGAAAATAGAATGCTCCTAGCTTAGGCAAAGCAAGTGATTCATGAGCCTAAGCGAAATTTCTTCCCTGGACAAAGGGAATTTTTTTAATGTGCATAACAAAAAAAGCTCTTTGCTGCACGCCACAAGTGAGCAGGATTTGGTGAATGCTGTGTGGTTCTCGTTTTCCCTGTGTTTAGTTGCCTTTGCGTCAACTGTGTGATTATTTTGTCATGACTTTTACATTACGCAACATTTCATCAAGTTGACGAATTGAAGCGCGATACAAACTTGTCTTCAATTTTTCATTCCAATGCGAGAAGTATTCAATACACCTGAACAACCTCTTTGCACACATGTAAACGAACGAATAATCTTTTATGTTTTAAAGCTTCCTTTAGTTTCAAAACCTTCTTCCCTTCCCTCATGGCGCGGTTGAGGTGTCCACCGAGAAGTGACAGTTACCGCGCCTTTCATTTCCTGATATTTTATTAGTACACTATTCCGAAGGTTCAGAGCCTGGCAAAATAATATCTTGTACGCGCACCTCGGGAGCATAAAAGCAAAGAGGAAAAAAATACATCAATATCCGTGACTGGGAGTCGAACCAGCGGCGGCGCGAACAAATCAGCTTCAAATGACGCTGCGCGAGACAACTTGGCCATCCCGCTTTTTTTTAGCAAAGTATTTATTTCAGCGATGCAATGTTCTGTATAAATGAACTATGTACAAACTATGAAGAAAACAATCGCAAATCAAAATAATGCATAATACGCCATACCATAACAGTCAAGGACGAGAAAAGGCAACATTCAAGACACATCACTACTACAACACACCTAAGCAACGATTCACAAAAAAGGGGCAATGAAGAGCCCAGCACTAAATGTGGTGTTCACACACTAAACAATTTCTCACCCTTTAGGGTGTATATCAGCTGTCCCCAGATGAACACCCTTTTCCAATTGTTCGGTGCTATAAAAGGGTGCAGAGATCAGCACCCTTAAAGAAGGGTGCACTTAATGATACCTTAGAGGATCTAATGGTTGCACCCTCATTAAAGGGTACTATTTTTTCATAACTCTACGAAAGCATTTTGTAAGGGTGCTCCACATTGATCCACCCATGAAGCAAAATCCTTGGACTGATGCGCGCCCTCTAAGCTTTCATGCTATGCACCCTTCCTAAAGGGTGCTGATCTCTGCACCCTTTTTAGCACCCAAAAGGGTGTTCGTCTGGGGGCAGCTGATTTGCACCCTTAAGGGTGTGAATTTTTTTTTTAGTGTTTACTGCAGTTCAAACTTGGTCTGGGCATACATTTCCTTTTGAAGACAATCATTCGCTGAAGTGTTCTTTTGCAGAAACAACAGAGTCACAATGTCTGCCCATCATGCGTGTTTTCCACGGGCTGTGCACTCAAAAAGAGCATGTTTAAAGGTTCACCAACTGATGTCAGCGCGGCGATATATCGAACAGCATGCGGTGTCAAATTATTTCTTTTTAATGACCTTTTAAAGATATCCCAAATGAGTATTGCATCTTTGCAATCGATGAAAGAGTGCGTAATCTTTCCTGGAACATCACAAGGCCGTAGCCACACATGCCTCGTGTTATTGTTGCTGTTGTTGGCCTCATACAATGGTGCATACCCGCAAGCGGAATTGGCCATGACCAGGCGGGGACTTGTGCATTGCAGAGCGTCTTCTTCATCAACTTCCATCTGCTCCGTCCCGCGGCACTACCCGCTCATCGTCATCTTTGAAGCAGCACAAATCCGCGCTGATTCTAACGTAGCAAACGTTCTCTGTAATTTTTCTATGTATTTTTGTTTGCCCATCGGGGAAGTATGCTGAGTCGACGGCAATAAATCTTTATTCTCCTACTAATTGATTTAATTCTTATCGACTTTCACTATTAGGTTGCAACAGATGGACTCATTGGTTGTTTCTGAATATATTACTACGTGTTTTTTAAACGGGTCAACAATCCAGGCAAACGAATTCTAGAATGTGCAGTTAGGCATAGATACCCCTCGTATATTCCGTCCATCTTGTGGCACGGAATACGTCTGGCAGAAAGGGCGATGCATCACCAAAAGACTGCAGGAGCACAACGACAAATCTAGTAACTCAGCTGTCCGCTGCCATGAACGCTGACCCTGCATTCGCTGACCTACGGACATCGCGGGCCCAATGGCAAGAAGAAAGAAAAGCAGCTGGTTCATGAAATAATTGGGGCATCCATTATTTGCAACCTAAAATATGGCTTCGTTAGAACGCCATCATTAGCCCTTTTGTGAAAAGAAAAGTCATACCTTTCTGGATCAATACAACTTTTTGGTCTCCTGACCTTGGCCTGGTTTCAGCGCAGTTGTGTGTGCCGTTTTTCCTTCACTGTCCTCTGCAAGCGCTGCTAATATCACGATGTCTGAAAAACGGCTGTCCCAGGCACTTACCCTTTTTAAAAAATTATCCTTGTTTTGAGGCCGGGCTTTTCGGTAAGGTGGCAGTCTGGACATGTTGGTGATTCATGATAAAAATGTAAAGCTCAAATAAAGACGAGGACACAAGGAAGACACATGGAACACACGAACGCTGATACAGTTTATTTCGAAACTCGGACCAGTATATATAGCTGAAAAACCAGGCAATTATCACACATGCGCAGTAGGTGACCCATTCATATGTTTGCGCAAATGTAACAGCTCCTTGCTAGTAAGAGCAATAGATGGCTTGGCCACGCAGGACCCACCCAACCGGTTTATCATTACAGCCTCTATTATCTATCGAGTGAGTTGGCAACGGTTTTTAACGATAACAAAGCATTCTTGGTAAGCAGGATGACACACAAACTCTTCATCTGAATCGCTATCATTTTCATCTACACCGTTTTTCTTACATTTCCTGCAGTGTGCGTCCAAAAACCCTCCTCGCCGTTCAGACACATTATTGTAATGTTCTCGGAGGCGGTAGTTCAATCATCTACCGCTTTGTCCGATATAGCTTTTCCCACATTTCAGCCCTAGTGTGCTCTATGTATCTTCCTTGTGTCCTCGTCTTTATTTGCGCTGTACATTTCCATCAGGGCTTTTCGGGTCCATTTTGTCACCACAAGCGTAGCCCTCTCCGCCCCATATCGTCGCCTGACGCCATCCTCATGCAACTGTTGCACAATGTAGCATCCTATATAGACCTAACAAATTGAAATCGTTGAGTTTGGTAATTCTAACATTAAATGCAAGCAGCGCAGCATTCATTGTTATTTTCGCCTAGTGGAGACTAAGAAGTACATCCACCACAGCGTGGCCCCTCTTAAAATAAAACTCATTTGCGTTTGGATTGTTCCCGTGGAGGCATTCCTTTTTCTTTATCAACAAGTGAACAGCCACGGTCAGTAACAGTAATCTTTACTCAGCCGTGTGCGCTGCTGATTGGAAGAGTTTTGAACAATAATAACTTGCTAAGACGCTCTGCCCGGCGTCTGGCTTCGTTGCCAGGATACAAAGCATCATGGGTAAATATAAGTCAATTTAATTTACACATGAACGCTTCTACGACCACTTTTCTACGCTTAGTTTATTCATCGTAATTATAGAAACAGCGCGAAAAACACGGAAAAGCAAGTGAAATGGACGAGCCCTGACAATGAACTCAGGGAGTTATTCGAGCAATCACAAATACAGAATGTTGCCGCAACCAAATGTAAATGTTTCCAGGTAAGAAACTGAACACAGAAATCAGCTCAGGCTCGTCAAGATCTACATTTCGTGATCAGGAATAAGAAAAGACAGGGCGCCTGCGCACGTGTCACATTTTTTGTGGCCGAGGAATGCTTCCCTTAATTCCTTTAATTGATCTTTCTGCTTGTACAACACAGATGCCTCATTAAACAGGGGGGTGCAGAGGGATTTGTGGAGGCATTTTCATGGTATAGTGCCGAGTTTTAGAATGGGGATGTGCCACAAGAATGATGTTCACTCAGTGTATGTACAATACAGGCTTATTGCTGTTTGTCCTGTGCATTTTCTTGCGCACGTGAAAGGCAATCAGTCTAAGCTTGAAAAAAAACATTCAGCTTGTTTTGTTTACTTGCAGCTTAACATAGATGCACGTCCCGCATAGGTATAAAAGGTGCGCGAGCGGTCATCGCTTAAGTTTCAATACAGGTCATTCTTGGCGCCAAAATACCGTTACCTGCAAATGACCATGACCTCGTTCAGAAAAAGTAAATTTCAAATCACAGAAAGAAAAACTTTTTTTCTGAATTTTCACCGTGCACCCCTCTTCCTCTGAACATTTCGTATAAGCACGAAACGTCAGAGTTTTTGCTTGAAAGAATAGTGGAGCGCTTTGTATCTATTAGAAGAGGTCTCTTACAATATTCAGCCGCCGTCACAGTTTGAAACCAAATGACGTAACTGCATTCGCCCTAAACAAAGGAACTGAATATCTAAACAATCTTGGCCAGAGATGGTGCGGACATGTGGTCTTCCCGCATTACGCACATTCGCCCGAAACCAAGAAAGGGGGCGCTAAGGGCAGAGCAGTCACCGGCAGCTTACTGACAATCCAAACTTTCCGCTCCTAAGAGCGGCCTTCTCTTCACCCGGCCTTATGCAGCTGTTTTCCCTTATAACACTATTCGCATTGAAGACTGCTGTTTAGCGCCGACATTGAAAAGAGGCCCAAAAATTTGCACGCGAAAGCCACAATAGTACACAATTTATTTTCGAAGAAAACAGCGCAATTTCCAACAACAAAGTGCGGCCAAATCGAACACGCATCCTGGAGCTAAACTCTGGCATGTTGGCAGTGCAACGAATACAACTGTGAGATGGCTGTACCCAGAAATTCGGCGCCTGCTTTAAGCTTGACAAGAAAAATGGCTTAGAGATTTAATGACGAAACATTGCACACGGTAACGACGGCCGATATAGAATTCGGGCCAGCGCAGTACATTTCACTGAAATACATGCTATACGAATTATGTCACAAACTACGCAATCAGCTGCGTCAATTACCAAAGTAAAATGATCCTCGAAAATTATTGGAATGTAGAAGCCTGGTACTTAAATGGAATTCTCTAAGGGTGCATTAGGAAAAGGGATTCAGAAAAAATACAGTAGTGAGCGCTTAGGCTCACGGTTGTCAATTAAAAATGTAAAATGATAAGCTAAGATGTTGGCATGTAAAAGCGTGGTACATAAAAATAATTCAAACAGGTATGTGAGAAAAACGAACGCAGGAAATAGCGCAGTGAACGCTTAGGCTCACAGTTCAAAAATGAAGTACTGTAATATAGTACACGCGAAGTAACCCTACAATAGTCAGCAATAAAATATTTGTGCATTCCTCGGTCATAAAATGGAGTCAAGAAATTTCAAGACAAACACGGCTTAGGACCCCGCCGAGAATGCGCGCCAGTCTCGTGAGGCAATATGATTGTAGGGTGTCAAAAAATGAATGCGCCTAAAACCATCCAAATCCTTAAAGCGTACTAAAATTATCGCAGGATGAGTACATCATCAAAGAACCCAGTGAGATGATGATACGCGTATAGGGTATACCTACGGAGTCATGTGGGGCTGTCTTCAATATAGATGAAATAGTTTTTCAAAACTTTTTGGGACGCTTGCAGGTACGCTTCCAGTAGTAGAACGGTTACGAGTTGTTGCGTACTGCAGGGTCTCCCTGAGAAATGCTGGTGCTTTAAATGTCCATGACGTCACTCAGGCTTAAGTAAGAGCAGATATGAGCCTGCACACCTTTGCTGAGCTTGTCAAACGTGGGCTGTCGCTTCGGATGAGGGTGGCAGACAATCTTGGCCTTGACGACGCCAGTGAAAATGAAGTAATTAAGAGCCAGTCTCTTGCAGGCCTCGTCGATCTGCTTTTTGGCAGGAGCCTCGTCGAGATCCTCGTTGTCCGAGCACAGCTCCTCCCGAAAATCCCCAAAGTACTGCAGGGTTTCGAATGCTTGAGCGTGCTTTTTGTCGTTGGAGCCCTTTACGAAGTTCCCCGCTTGATTGCGTAGCACCTGCATTTAGAACAGATTAAGTTGGCAAGTCACGTTGGCAAGTCATATTGGCAAGCAACGCGTCTCGCCTTTGCTGAGAAGGCACTGCAACACTCCTTCAACAAAAAAGTGGCGATCGCTGCTTTGTAAACATTCTGTGCGCACACACGTGTACGCACGATCACGCCCATACTTGCGACCCACCACGGTGGCTCAGTGGTTAGGGCGCTCGGCTACTGATCTGGAGCTCCTGGGTTCGAACCCGACCGCGGCGGCTGCGTTTTCATGGAGGCAAAACACTAAGGCGCCTGTGTGCTGTGTGATGTCAGTGCACGTTAAAGATCCCCAGGTGATCGAAATTATTCCGGAGCCCTCCACTACGGCACCTCTTTCTTCCATTCTTCTTTCATACCCTCCTTTATCCCATCCATTACGGCGCGGTCCAGGTGTCCGCCGAGATGCGAGACAGATACTGCGCCATTTTCTTTCCCTAAAAAACGAATTTTCAGTTTCCTTTTTTCCATACTTGCAAAAAGGAGAAGGCTATAGACCATTAGGTCTTTTTTATAAGTGGATGAGATTTCATTTTATGGGGCTTAACGTCACATATCGACGCAGGCTATAAGGGAAGCCGTAGTGGAGGGTCCCGGGTAATTTCGACTAGCCGGGGTTCTTTAACGTGCACTGACATCGCACAGTACACGGGCCTCTGACATTTCGGCTACATCGAAATGCGACAACCGAGGCCGGGATCGAACCCACGTCTTAAGGGTAAGCAGCCGAGCACCAAACCGCTAAGACACCGTGGCGGCGCCAGCTAATAAAGTAAGTATGAAAGCCAACTGGGGAACTAGCCTTGAAACAGAAAAGTCGGCAGTCGTTGACAGTGGCGCCACCGGAAGGAATGATAAAATATTTTAGAGGAATGTACATACGAGGCCCCCGCGCAGCAACAATGCCGGATGCCGCCATATTGTTGGGGAGGTCGAAACTGACCAGCCCAAGAATGAAGGACCTGTCGTAACTGTACGTAGCTGCGGGTGTTCAGCTTTTGCTGGAGACTGCCACAGTATGCTGTCGGCGAAAGAGGCGCTGGGCCTTCTAATCTTTAAGACATGCACCGCTTTCCCGTATAAAAAAAACACTGAATAAGGTAGTGCACGTGCACGAAAGACACAGGCCACAGCAGACTAATACTGGCAAATTATGATGGTCTGCAGTCGCCACTCTATTTCCCCCTGACCATTCTGCTTCCGTCACTGATCATTCCTATATTGGGGTACTGTTCTGCAGAGAGCCATCCTCCACTCCCGCGCCGCGCCTTCTCCGCAGCTCCGACCATCTGCTGGTCCCGCGCATGTGGGAAAGCAGCGGAATAACTACACCCACTCCTCTCTCTTCCACGGCGCTGTGCGTCCACGTACAAGGTAATTTCCGGCATTCTGACTGGCTCCGCCCTCTTCCGCGGCGGATAACGGGCTACATTTCTCAGCGCAGCAGCACGCAAGGCAAACTTAAGGTATATTACGTGGTAAAGCTGCTGCAGTTCGCCCTGCAAAAGACAAATAGGTGCAGTAGGGGAGGACGCCGGAATAATTTCGACCACCAGGGGATCTTTAAAGGGCTCTGACATCGCACAGTAATCGGGCGCCTTTTGCGTATCGTTTCCATCGAAACGCCGCCGCCAGGACCGGGATTGAGCCCGGTTCCTCGACAAAGGAAATCAGGGGAGAGGGAGCTGCGCACACATGCAGTCGCAAGTGTAATATTAAATATGCCATTCCTCTTATAATGCTGATAGCGTTGGAGCGCGGTAAGGACGCTCATTTTAGTTTGTATGGCAGTGGCATTCAGTGTTGTCTTCAGCTGGATGGCTTATAAAGACACCATAAAAAACTGACCTCCAAGATATCAGTGTACAATGAGTCGTCGTTACCCGCAGTGTCTATCGCTTTGACATAAGTGGCATCCTGCAGATGCTACATCGTTAACAGCGCTTCACGCCACCAACTTCATTCGTTGCTGCGATCTCTCTTTTCTCTTGTTTGGTCTAAATTCGGTTTTTGGGGAAAGGAAGTTGCAGAAACAGGCTCACGTCTAAGTGCGCACCTCACCGGTGCCTTGAGAACAGGGATGAGAAGGGAGGGAAGGAAACATTCCAACCATTTCAATAAAATATTTGTCACGAGGGGACGAACTGAGAGCGCTTACGGCGAGCGAAGCCGGTCCTTACCGAGTTGCGCCTGAAGGCCTCCATGATGTCGAAGTCTGAGGCGTGGTTCACACCTCCCACATTCACGACCACTTTGGTCAGGAAGCGGTTGCGAGGCACGGCCTCTTTCAGCGCTCTGCAGACGGCTCGATGTTGCAAGAACTCGACGGAGTCTTTCTCTTTGAGGCACACAATGAGGGCATCTAACGTGCGGTTCACCTCCACCAGTCTGGCCAGTGCCTTGGATGACCTCTTCGTGAAGGTTGCCTCGATTATACGGAGGGCCCGGACGCTGCGGTTCAGTTCTAATGAGCGCAGCACGTCGACGATGCTGTTTTCAGGCCACTCGAGCCTCAGGCTCAACCTTCTGCAAGAAAAATGTAATGCCATCTGGTCACAGCGTGTGGACGGCGAACTATTAGTAGCCGCGTAGTACATTAATATTTGCTGAGCCAATTTATGACAGGAAAAAAAACAGCAAAGGAGGTCAAGATGCAACGCATGAACTTGTTACCACTGGAAGAAAATAGTCACCAAGGTTGTTTTTCTAATCGAAAACTTCTCGTGTGGCGTATTTCGGAGCTTCTAAGCATATGCTGATCATTCTTCACACCTTTCGTCTTATGGGCGAAGTCAGTTTTTCATAGACAAGTGAAGGAGCCCGAATGCGAACAGAAGATGAGACTGGAAAGCGTGCAGAACTGAAAACTGATTTTTATTGAGCGAGACGTGCGCGATATATAAGAAGGCAGTGGCAGTGGTAATCAAATGCAGTAAACGTCACTTGGTGTAAAGTGCCATAAAGCCGATAAGAGAGAAAGACGAACGGAAAGGCAGAGGGGTTAACTAGGCGATGCCAAGTATGCTGCCCTACACATGGGAAAGATAACAGAGGGAGATATAGAAAGGAAAGAGAGAGAGTATAGGGAGAACTTTTCCATGCGTCCGTAGGCCATTACTATCAGGGCATACAGTGCACACACTGAAAGTTTATAGCCTTGAACTCAATCCTGTGGCCTTCAATAACATGAAAAGCGCCTTCATAGTTTTACTCTGCGATGAAGGTTTAGTCCAGGAACCCAGAATCTTGGCTTCTGTAAGCGGAAGAGGATCTGAGCGGTGGAGAGCTGCAGCCAGGAGGACAAGGTCTGGCTCAAACGGAGGGCAGTCACAAAGTTGGTGCTCAATTCTCTCGTCGCACCCGCAGTTCTCACACGCAGGAGAGTCTGCCGTTGCGATTATATTGGAGTATGCATTTGTAGACGCCACTCCCAGCCCCAGGCGACACAACAGCGTAGCTTCGCAGCGGGAAAGGCCTAACGGAGGATTCAGTTGAAGGAAGGGGTCGAGGCGACGCAGTCGACATGCGGGGTTTCCACGCGAAGACCGTAACGCTAGAATCGCATTTGGGCCAAGCGTTCGCAGATGTCTTACTGCGCCGCCTCTTGTCAGTGGTATCTGGACAATGTTAGTACTGCCGTGGGTCGATCGAGCTGCGGCGTAAGCTGCGCCGTTTCCAACAATGCTACAGTGTCCTCGTAACCACTGGAAGACGAAGTCATGACCTCATGACCTCCTGTGCCAGGTGTTGAAGACGTCTTAATTTAGCTACGAGCTGCTCGTGATCGCCATAGCGTAAAGCAGAATTTATACATTGTAGGGCAGCTTTTAAATCGCCGAACACAGCCCCTGTATGGGGTATTTATGCACCGATGTACAGCAGATCCGCGCGATGAGCAGCCAATTCTGATCCGGTGGAGGCCCTCCGATGTGAAGTTAGCTGGTCAATACTCTCGCAGGAATGACCACAGCGCAAGCTTAACTTGTAGTTCAGACCGAGCAATCGGTATACGCATGAGCACGGTCACTATATTCAGCGTGGAGTAGTTACAATGTCAGCTGTTTAAGGGCCGGCGTCAGTAAGTTCGATTTTTTCGCTATCCCCGGAATTGCAAGGCGCACACATGGCTCCCACAGACAACACAGCACAGAGGATGCCCGTGCCGCTGGTGTGAATTGTGATGGGATGGACGACTGGTGGGCTGCTACTACATTTGAAAACGCTGCGTGTGGTCTTTTTACCGCCACTGACACAAGGTGATGCTGGGGAATCCTTGTTAGCCGGCGTATGTGGATCCGCGGGATATCAAGGGTTGTATATATCGAAAGTGGGTTGTCCTAGTCAATAGAAATGGTTTCGATTGTTGATGCACTGCTAGGGATACCTAGGACTATGCGAAGAGCCTGATTTTTTAGTCTGGAGGACACGCAGATTCGTCTTGCATGCGTTCGAAAGTACGGGTGTACTATACCGCACGACAAGGTGATAGGGATAAAAGACTACGTAATCTCAAAAGGGATGGTACAGGTAAAATTAATGTACACTGGATGACTAAGAGGTAATGCCACGTCACAGAAAGAAGGCTTCCTTCAACGGCACCTGAAGGCAGCGGGTCTTTCTCTGAGTAACCCTGCTTCATATATTGCCTGGACGCAGGGCCATACCATCGCTACTGGACTTGATAAAATCAGTTAACCTTTTTCTATCATTTTAATCGTTACTGAATCCCTTATCATAATTTGGCCCATTGATGCCCCGATGAAATAAATCTCGTTAAAAAATTATTTGCACCTCGGCCACAGATGCATTGCGTACACATATAGCTAGAAATTTACATGCCGCCGATGCTACATATGTGCATACATAGAGAAGAGGCATATAAGCTCTTGGAGTCTTCATGCGATGGATCCTGCCTTTTGGAACATGACAGAAGCAGATGCATATACAGCACGTGGGACAACTAGACTCACCGCGCTGATCTGCCCCGTCGTTCCGATATGCGTAGCCGCCTTCGCGAAGTTTCTGCCATCTTCAAGCGCGAACTTCCTGAAGCTTCCCCTCCACCCCCCCCCCCCCCCCCCGGGCATGTTCCGCCTCGCGTAGTGCATTCTTTTTCAGTGGAAATTAGCCTGAGGCTACTGGGCTAGGATTCATTGCCCGTTTGAGCCACAATCCTAAATATTGAGCGCAATGTCTCAAATGCTATATCCTAGGCTTTGTACGTATCTTGGCTTTTCGGCTAGCTGTGGTTTCATCTGAGTGATGAATGATGGATGATGATTACATAACAGAGAACAGCGCCTGTTGCTACCAGTTCTGAAGATTCGGTGGAGAGAGAAGAAACTATATTCGCAATGGATGACTGCCCTTACCGCGAATGAGTGCGCCCTCGTGTACAGCGCATTTCTCGAAGGCTTATTCTTTGGAAGACACTGATTTTGAAGCGTGTGACCGGCTCTATGATCGGCTGTACGGTCGGCTTTTTCGCTAGAAAACAGTTCATTTTTTTTTTCCAAAGACAGCTAAAGGAATGCTGTGCGCAAGTAGACCGCAATTTCTAATTCCCATCGCAGTGGGAGTTGCCACAGACACACCCGTGCCATCTCCCGCCGCACTGTAAGTGCACATCCAGCTCTCCATTGCCACACACTACAAGCGGAACGGCTCAACGAGGGCAACGAAATAGCGAACGCGAACTTTACATACCTCAAAGATTTGGTCTTGCCGAGTGCATCGACCAGCTGCTGAACGATGACGTCTTCCACAGGGCTGGTGCACCTGATGCAAGCTGAAATCACATTGTTACCGGAGGCCAGCGGTTCCAGAATGGTGGCCACGTCTTCTGCGCTGAACGTCTTCAGTTCCACGAAAAAGCCAGAGATACTGCATAACTGTCCACCTTTCGAGACGTCTGACGGGCGGGGCTCGTACCAGTCGACTTCGATGCGCGAACGGACGCCGATCTCTCGAATGGTGTCGAACATTGTGCCTAGATCAGGTTCTGGCATCAAGCCACTCAAGTTGAAGGCCACCTTCTTCAGCGTAGAGTTCACCTGTTCATACAAAGCGTTCATTACTGGCTTCCACAAACAAAGCGGTAGCGTGCACACCCACCTGTGTGCCTAATTAGAATAATTAATTCCCCAAGGCTGCTCATAGACACATGACTAAGGATAACTCCAGCGTAGCCGGCGAAAGATATATCATATTTTGACAAAAATAAATACATGATAGAATGCTGGTTTATGGCGAGCAACGGCTTCAAAATTTCTTTGCTGCGCCTCTGTCGATAAAACTAACATTGTACAAAACATTAGTGCAGCCAAAACTAGAATATGCATGCGCAGTATGGGATCTCATTCAAATCACACTAATAAACACACTTGAATCCATTGAAAATCACGCAGCACGTTTTATCTTATCTAACTATTCCCGTCACGCTAGCATTACTTCTATGAAAAGCACCCTTGCCCTGCCGGACCTTTCTTCGCGCCGTAAATGCTTTCGACCTTGTCTTTTTCAAAGAATGTATCATCATAACCCTGTGTTAAAGGATCATCTTTTTGCTCGCCCTTCATACATATCCTCCCGTTCTGACTACATGTTTAAAGTTGCTGTCCCATTTTTCAGAACAAATGCGTGTCATAATTCATTTATTCCAAAAACCAGCGCAAACTGGATCGACCTTCCTCCCTCCATCGCTGCCATTTCTGACATTAACAAATTCAAGACCACTGTATTTTCTGCCGCTTTGTAAAATAATATTGTATAATATGCACTGTTTATGTTAAGTACCAATACCACTCCATTCTGTAATGCCTTCAGGCCTGGAAAGTATTCGAAATAAAATAAACAAATAAAAATACGGCTGTCGTCACATATACTCCACACTTGCAGCGAGCTGTCGCAAATCACATAAATAACCTGAAATTTCTTGCGCAAACTTATTAAGGCGTTTCAGGAGTTAAACACGGGGCGCGGAAATCCGAACACAAGCAGGAAATCTTCGCGAAAGTTTTCCGATATGCCACAACAGTCACATGCAGCTTTGTGTGCATCACAACAATGAAGTATGAAAACGCATTTCGAAGCCATTATCTGGCTGCTTTTCGTTGCGGCGTGGTCTCCAAGCCGAAACCAGGATTCTGACTGAATACTGATCGCGAGCTTTAATCTCACCGTTCCTTTTAATACTGCAATCCTAATCATTTCGTCTTGAGATCTTATTTTTTCGCTGCATTCACAGATATGCTGCGGTCGGTGCGTAAAATTCTACACTGAACAAAATCAATTTTATAAATTCGAGTGGGTTCTATTTTGAGTACCTTCCTCAGCATGTGTTTGGAGGGATAGACGGTCCGTTGAAGGTCATACTTGGCAAGAACGTGCCATACGTCGCCTATGTTGGGTGCAACTGATACCACGATGCAACTGGTAAAACATTGGACGCCTTCTGACATACGATGCGATATACGACATACGACAGTGCGATTCACTCTGGAGTCAAAAAGTTAGTAGGCCAGCTCTTAGCGTTGTGCTTTCGGCTCACTCTTCACGTCTCAGTCAACTGTCCTTAGTATCGAAGAATACGCGTGTGATTTGAGTTTCCAGTGAAAGTATGGCCAATTATTAGCGAACGATTGAAGTACACGATAAAAATCCCAGGTAGCGCCTTGTGGGTGGGTATATATGTGCACCGAAAACGAGAGCTTACTCTCGGAATTACTTGCATCAGCAAAGAGCAACTAATTTTAATTTTTCTTGAGCAGCTCAAAAATGTTCAGTGCGTATAAAAGCCGCGGCCCGGCTATTTTTGACCGGACGGAGGGACAGTTGCCCACAGCGAGAAAACATTAAGTGTGAATGTTTCGGGTGTTCCCGTTGTTTGTGGCAGGCCAGATGCTTGACAAAGTTTGCGGTTCAAGTGGCACACTGTCCAAAGATCGCGAACACTGTTGTATGTGTATAAAGGCTCGCGACGAACAGATTGACACAGAGGAGCGCACCTCGGCTTCATCTTGGCCAGGTTTGCAGAGGTTATTTGATATTGCGAAGGTGATTGCTGTGCGTCGGATCTGCCCTGAAATCGAGGCTCCAGACGGTTTTGCAATTCATTGTTCTAATGTTGACAAAAAATCGACGACTAACAATACATGTTGTTTCTTTCACTGTCTATCATTTTGCTCTAGATCATCCTTCCAGGTACGCTTACTGACTGCGAAATTCAGCGCCACTAAAGTTTGAAATCCACAGGTACTGCCATTGACAATGACATCGCAGTTGTATAACCCTATTGTCATTTCGCTTGTTTTACTGAAGAGACGCCCGCACAACGGCGCTTTGCAAAATTGTTAAGATATTTTTGATCATAATTCCTGCCAGAAAAATGTGACATAGCTGTCTCTTCAGCTACAACTATGGCGACTACAAGCCTTCAAAGCGATAAGGCGCAGCAATACCTTCTGAAATAAAAAAAAACGATTTTCTTCTAAACTTCACTCCTGTGTCACGTTTAATAGACAAATACTAATTAGTTTGAAGTTGCAGCCATTATCAAAACAAGACAGCTCTTAAATCTCTCTGCTTGCTGCCAAGGATATAGAAGGGTTTGTCCTGTATGTGAGAAAACCTTCAAGCAACAATTTCCCTCACCTCTAGCGCTTGAACCAGGGCGTGGGTGGCGGAGACGGGGAGCACGTTTTCCTTCACGTCGAGGACGCGTAGCCGAGAGTCAGTGCGCAATTGGCAGGCAGCAACTAGAGCGAACACCTCACCCAAGAAGCACCTTTTAATCTTGAGCTGCACCAGGACGCCTGAGCGGGGACAGACGCGCGCACATAAGGGGGCATGTGAAAATGGCTTCTCTTTATTGCGTTCTGTGCAGAACACGCATCCGAAGAAAAAAATGGCAGTGGCTTAACTTGGCTGACTCTGAAATACAGCGAAATGCAAGCACGCTTGCTAAGCGCCTGAGGCTCATCCATGGCAGCTCCGCTACACGCTCGTGACAGCCGTTCTTATGTACTCACATGACCACGCGGCTATGATGTAGTATCTCATGGTCTTACGACATCCCCATCGGATGTCATCACGTGGCTTCACATCACCCCATCGGATGTTCTTAAGGTCAAAGGTCAGTCCAAAGGTCGCCCAATGTCAAAGGTCAGAGGTCAACTTGAGGTCAAAGGTCAACTAAAGTTCACGAGTCAAGGTCAGGTATCAAAGGTTCGACACCTTAACTGCACCACATATGGTAATACAGGCTAACGTGGTTGGGCTGAAGGTAGTTCAAGGTGATTCTCCGGCTTAACGCGACGACGCCTTTACCAAGCGTGGTGAAGCTTTTCGCTTCAAGATCTCATGCCACAACAATTAAATTTTGTCTAAAAAAACTCCAGGGCTCCCACTGCGTCCGCAGAAAATTCTATCGTCCCTAGTTTTCACCATAAGGGCCACATAAGGGACAAAGTGGTTGCTGTTAATAATGCGGAACATGTGGTCCTCCAATTTGAGTTGCGATATTTTCTGGACATCCAAATCGACGCTTCGCCAGACAACACAGTTTCACTAGGGAAATGAATGAATGAATGAATTAATTAATTAATTAATTAATTAATTAATTAATTAATGGGCTAACGAAGAAAAGTGGCTCACAATGACGGCTCGACCCGTCTATGTCGGCGACGTCAGGAGCGACAGTTGACGCGTTATGAAAGGAGGCAGCCAATTAAAGGAGCGAGAATTTTAATACAGAGGTTGCATAATTATAATATTTAGGAACCCCGTTTAAGGCGGAAGCATTATCATACATAGCTCCAATAATTATAATTAGGTCATATAGAGGTCCAATAATTAGGGACCCCGCAACAGTACGGCTCAGGGGTACCTCAAGGATCTGCTTCAGCCCCCTTCTTTTATTAAGATATGCCAATAGCATTCGTAATCATATCTCAACTTTCAAACTGGCGCGGTCGTTCAGTGCTTATGGTGCTCGGCTGCTGGCGCTAAAGACGCGGGTTCGATTCCGTATCTGAGGAAAAAATTCGTCCTCGTCCGGAAAGCGTATCAGGCGGACGCTGTACCACCTATGCTAACCAGGTCATCGAACATGTAGGCGGTAGGGCGAGACCGAACTGATCAAGCCGAATTGGGAAATATCCGTCTAATGTTTTTAGGAAAATCCCCTAAGCTGGGATATATTTGTTATAAGAGTATTTACTCATTAGCATCCACCCAATTGCCGCCACACGGCTGAAGTAGAAACTTTGTATCGGAAGAAAAATTCGTTTTAGTCCGGGGTACCCGGGACCACTGTCAAACTGGGGAAGTCGCCCTACCAACAAGGCGAACAAAGACTGCTAACTTGGAATAATTTGGTTTCACCCTACCATGTACATGCTTTCCTTCCCGGTTAACTTAGTTTCTACGAGCCGCAGCGGTGGTCACGTAGTTGAGCATCCGCTTCGCATGTGGGAAGTGCGGGGTTCGATCCGCAGTGCCGCCGGGTAACCACCGGCGATACAGTGAGTACAAGTTTTCCCCTGGTCTGGTGCTCGGCTTATTTAGGCCGAAATGCTTGGGAAACAAGTCTTTGACCACACCTTGAGAAGTCGAAAATACCTCATATTTGGTGGTTTGGTTTACGGTGTTTAACGTCCCGAATCGATTCGTGCTATGGGGGACGTCATAGTGGAGGACACCGGATAATTTCGACCACCTCGAGATTTTTTAATGTGCACTGGCATCGCTGAGTGCATGAGCCTTTATCATTTTGCCTCCGTCTAAATGCGATCGCTGCGGCCGGGATCGAACCCACGTCTTTCGGGTCAGCAGGCGAGCACAATAACCTCCCTCGTATTTCGAAACTTTCTTCCCTCGACATTTCTGCTACGCTGGCAACTACAAGAGCGCGCCCGGTGTAACACATCGGAATCAACATGATAATTTCAATCGAAACCAAGGCTGAACGAACGATTGATTCGTTAACCAAATTTGGTTTATGGGGTTTAACGTCCCAAAGCGACTCAGGCTATGAGAGACGCCGTAGTGAAGGGCTCCGGAAATTTCGACCACCCGGGGTTCTTTAACGTGCACTGACATCGCACAGCACACGGGCCTCTAGAATTTCGCCTCCATCCAAATTCGACCACCACAGCCGGGATCGAATCCACGCCCTTCGAACCAGCAGCCGAGCGCCATGACCACTGAGCCACCGCGGTGGTACCAGTCGGGAAAGTGTTTATCCCCATAAATTGCAAGGTTTTGTTAGCGTAGGCTTAACCTACCACCTGCGCGCACGAGCTTCAACGTATGGTCGATCGTTACGCAAGATCTTTAACTCTTTCAGGAGGATCATAGTTTAGGCCTGGTGGTGGTCCAGTAAGGAAGTTTTTTTTAAGCGCTGAACTAAACCACAATTGAAGGCTGTACAGAAGAAGCTGGTACAGCGCAGAACACCTGCTCTGCTTGCGCCCTCTCTGTTTCGTCCCAGGCTCCTTTCGAACTACAACTTTCAATGAAACCATGTCAAGAGGGAAACTCAGTCCTTGCCTCCAATGAGTGTTCCGTAGGCCGCCTGCACATGCGGTTTGCACTCAATGCAGTCGAAGAATGCGAGTCTTTCGAGGCGGCTTGTCTGTGTCCTTGGTGACTTCTCCGCTGCGCCGGGCAAGATCGCGTATGAAGGTGGGCGTCGCGTCAGGGCGGCGGCCATGGCCTCTATGTCCTCGGCACGGATGGCGAACCAATGCACGGAGAGGGACTTTAAAGAGGAGCTCTGCACAGCAGCACGAAGCACAGCCGAGGGAGAGTGGTCCTGTCTGCCGTGGATCTGCCGCCGTAACAGAAAAAAAAACGATATACACTCTCTCACTCTGTGCATTGCACGTCGTCTTCTTCATTAACTAAAGCTACTATCAAAATATCGTCATCGGATGTGCCAATAACCGAGAAAAGTAAAACAATGAGACAACCAGGATAGGCACGTGCTTTCGCACATCTACTCGGTTTAAGTTCTGCTTCAAATAAAAGATATTGCTACCACCTCCACAAACTGACGACGAGGGCTGTAGCACATAATTTACAAGACCTCCCACCCTTCAGCTGTCGTATAGAATGGCTCACGCTCGAAAACTGATATTCCGCAGATAACATGTAACTTGTTATCATTGAACAACTGAAAAGCATCCGCATAGCAGAGGACTTGAACGTGGCTGGGTTCATCTAAGGTATTTTACGATGGCAAAACGACTCGCCAGTAGATAGCCACACACGAACGATCATTGTGAAATAGGTATAAAAATTTAAGCGGCGTTTCCCACACACAAAGAAAAAAACAACATGCAAAAGATGGTGAGTTGCCGGAAGTAGCAGAAAGGTGTATCTATCTAGATGGGGCAGTAACAGCAACGTCTGACCATGAAGAAGAGTAAGTGAATAGGAATGGCGAGGTGTACGTTTGGCAGCTATACCTCCAACCTATATAGACCGTCTATAGGTATCCCGGAGAACGAAAGCGCATACTAGCCATATCCTAGCGGTTCTCATGTGTCTATGCAGCAAGAGCTTTGAGGCTATTGAGAAAGCCGTGTTACAAACGAGAGCGCGCCTAGAGTGGAAAGGTAACTTGTGGCGGCAACGTGAACTAAAATTACGCAGGCTGGCGTAGATTTGATAACAGACGCTGCTGAAATGCAGCCTGAAACGAAAATGAGAGAAATTGACGTTTGTAGCGTTAGTGTACTGTGGACAAAGTGGGTACCAAAGGAAACGAATCGCAGCCCCCAGTGCAAACACTCATGCTTTGGGGTGACATTCCAAAATCTGCTGGCATAGCTTCAACTATTATGGTATACGACAATGGAATGCAGTGTGCGAGGCATTTCTCCTGCACTCAACTAATTTTTCTGATGAATGCAGATGGGATCACGAGTCGCCTCCTCAAGATTCTGTCCCGTGCTTCAGCAAGACTGGTCGCGTTTGGAGAGCTCCGTATGATGATTTCTTCGCCCTCTGTACATTACGCATGTGATTATGAATAATTCCCAACAATGTCCCTAGAATGTTGATCATGGCATAATGGGTCATAGTAACTTGAAAAAAACAGTCACAAACGACAACCAGGCCATGATTGCATTAGCACCACCTCGGTCCGCTTACTCGAGAAAGAATTCGCTTTTTTAGGTCGGTCACGGTGGAGGTGATATCTGGTGTGTCCTACGCGCTGTGATTTGTGATGATGCTGTTGCACATGCTCTGCTGGCCTTGCTGGGACTATGTTATTTCTAAGAAATCTCAGTTGATAGTCCAGCCGTTGTGGCGTGAACACTCCTTCTCTTGTCCTTTGTCTTTTGTGACTGTTTTTTTTTAATTTACAATGTACCAACTGGCCCGCATTTCAACCCTTCTGCATAATGAGTCATGTTTTTGCTTGCAGCCACTGTCAACTAGCGATCTTCAAGCTCGAGGGGTGCTGTATAAGACAAGGTTGGTTTATGGTTTATGGGGGTTTAACGTCCCAAAGCGACTCAGGCTATGAGAGACGCCGTAGTGGAGGGCTCCGGAAATTTCGACCACCTGGGGTTCTTTAACGTGCACTGACATCGCACAGCACACGGGCCTCTAGAATTTCGCCTCCTTAGAAATTCGACTGAATAAAACAAGACAGGAAAGCTAATCAATTGCAAATAGTATTGCAACGCTGAAGTTCCGCCAGTCTGTCTCACTTAGGGTCGGAACATTCGAACGCCTCTCCTATGCGCCAGCAGCGAAGAAACTTGTGGCGTATAGACTGTTTTTGTGTGCGAAATGAGATACACAAACAATCACTCTACAGAAACTAACTTACGCCTTACCTCGAGGTTCTCAAGGGCGGCGTGGTTTTTCAGGACACTAGCAAGTGCTTGGCCCCCTTGCGCCATCACGAAGTGTTCTTGCAGCAAGAGGCTTGTGACTGTCCTGTTTCGAGCCAGGTGGTCGAGGAACACAGTAGCGTTTTTACATTCAGCCTGCGCAAGCAACAAATGGCAGTGAGCACGTCACAAGGACTTTATATTGTAGCGAAATCTACACTACGCTAGCCGGACCGGTTTCGACCGTCTTGACCATCTGCTTTTACTGCGCAAGCATGAGTTTCGCCACAGGTGCGCCACGCGTGACGTCAAAGCGGCGCCGCCGCCTTGACCGCCACCCACTCCGCTGCCCCGTCCCCTCCACCGCTGCGCGTACGTTGCTGCGCATGCGCGCGAGGGTGAACGAATACGGGAGGCGATGCGCTCGGCCGTCAGTTGCCAGCCACGGCAGCAACGTAGGCTTCGAGAAATGAACTCGACGAAGCCCGAAGTCGTTGCCCGGGCTGTTAGGCACTACTAACAGACTCACAGGCTGACATCAGTTCGGCTCCATCAGCTAATGGCTCCCTTCGCTACGTAAACTAGGCGTAGCAGAGCTAAGCCACCGATAATTCTTTTTTCTTGGCGGGCAGTGGATACGGAAGAAATGCACAAAACTTTAGCACTTAAGCACCACTTTACCACCACTTAGCAGCATGGAGATATTACATACACCTCGGCTAGCCTGCAAACGAGACCGCAAACGGCCAGCGGCCTGCACACTTTTAACCTCAGTAGTTGCCTATTGACATTGCTCATAAAGTTACTCAAATTTTATTTCATCATATTTTTTTCATATATCTTTGTTATTCTGAGAACATATTAACACAAAAAAAATGAATGTTGTTTCCACTAAATGCAAGGAAAAGTTGTGAGAACATAAGTTCCGAAATCCAGAGTGTTTGAACAGACGCACCGCAGTCCAATACCAGATGACCGGAAGTCGTTCTGTAATAGCGCAAACAACGTTGCCGCGTAAGCAAACTACCATTTAGGATTACAAAACAATATAAGCCACACTCTCTGGGAAAATTTTATGTTTTCAGCACTTGCACTCTCCGAAATGCTGCAATAAACAGCACGTTTTTAAGCAACATCGCCGCAAGTGCATTGCGAAAATGTGCCGCCATTTTAATGCAGGAATGCATTCTTGGCTTCCACATCAGACTCCTTGCGTTCATGTCCAAATTATGAGCTCCGCCATGAGTCCCTTCCTACTAGGATGAGTTGACGGCTGCGTCGTTTCTAAATATTTCTTTGAGATAAGATTTCAATACCTGGCAGCCGCATCGGAGAGTTTCATGCATGGTAGATGAGAAAACTGCTTCCCTCAAATATGTTTTGCGGTGCTAACTTGAGCCCGTGCCTTAGAATGGCGCTGAATTTAAAACCTTGTTTCCTCTAGATTTTCAGTTGCTTAGGGTTTGAACATAACTTCTTAAAACTGATCACTTTGAAAGGCTCCCAATGTGTTTTAGAGAAGGAACTTGCGCTAATTGGCCTCCTTCTGAGAGATGTTTGCGCTATCAGCGAAGAAACGAATCCTTGGACTGCCTCGTACTTTCTGAGCTGCGGTTACGGATTGATTGAAAACCATTATTGGAAATGCCAAACCTATTGATCGGAGAGCAGGGTTCGGTCCTTTGTCTAGGACTCCACTGTCTTCAGCAGCCTTTTCGACCGTTTCGATCAGCTTAAGCCGTTCGTTGAGGTCAAAGCTGGCCACCAGGTACTGCCACTGCTCTGGACAAGTAGATATGCGTTTTCCTAGACCCGACTTGCCCTCACATTCCCCCGTAGTGTGGGCTGGGGAGGGATGAGAGTCTTCACACTGGGGACAATCGTTCCCATGAGCACCCTGCGCATCTAAGTCCGCTGCGAGTGACGCGCACGTCGCAGCGGAGTTAGATGTGCAGGGTGCCCGCAGGAACTCACATTCCCCCCGTGAATGTGAGGGCAGAAGGGCCAGCCCTCAAGCTTGCCCCGTCTGCCCACGGAAGTCATCGGAGTAGGGGACGCACGCTGAGGTGTGCCGCCCAAATCGGTTGTGAGCTGCTGTGAGCAGCGATTCTTAAGAACAATTTCTAAAATATAAGCTCCACGTAGAGCATTCAAATCTGATTCCAATACCCACAAAGACCACCTCTACACTACTGTTGCACTAGAATACGTCCATTAGCAATTATGTAAGGGCCCTTTAATTTACGCACCCACCAATTACTCAAATTTTACAGCAGCCATTGTAGCTGACCCTCTATCCGCAACTCTGTGCAATTGATAAGGCGTCATATTTTAAAGATGCATCGATATAAATGCACAACTAAATATAAACACAGTTAAGCCGACAAGATGCTTCCTTATTTGACCTTGCGGACTGCAGAATAGCAGACCATCGCATCAACAAAATACAAGCGATTACAACATGCATGCGTTACCTCCACGGTGTGAAAGGCGATGGACTTGAGAGTAGTGGTGCGCTCTAAGTAGCCGCCCAGGGTGCGAGCCACGCCTTCATCGAAAAGGATTCGCGATATGAGCAGAGAGTGGAGTGCCGGGAGGCAGACCGTCGATTGCGCCCAGTATTCCATGCCCAAGTACTCTAGCTATAATGGAAGCAGAGACAAAAGAGAAAGAAGGAAAAAAATCATTACGATTGGTCATTCTCCACCGGAAATCACAGCGTGATCGAGTACTGCCAGCGGCCAAGAGAGCATACTCAGAGGCCACCGAGGGGCCAGGGGTGGTGCACCTGGCGTATCTAAGCTATCTGCGCATGCGCTGTTGGCGGTTGGCTGCCGCCGTATATAGTGACGCTCTGATATATCTATACTGGCACTTCTCGGCTCACCAGGCTGAGTTGAAAGTTCACTGAAGAAGTGAACTCGAAGTAGCGCACCCCCGCACCACCGTTCTGCACGGAATGCCAGAAGATGGGCATCTCGATGTTCGTAAAAGCTGTGTTCATCACGACCTTGGTCACACATCTGAAACATTGGCAAAAAAAAAAGAAACAAACTTGAATGCTTGCTGTTGGGCTGGTTATTAAGCCCAGCTTTTTAAAGATGTCAGTACGAGAAAGAGCAGGAAAGAATGAAGTGTCGACGCGCATTGTTCCGTCGTCGTCTTTTGTCTTATTATGGGTCCCAGTAACCAAACTTAACTTCACTGGTGCGCTACTCATGGGTACGAACAACACTGGACGCTATGTTGCTTGGCGCTATTTTTGCTTTCCCGTCCACTTACTTTATACCCGTCCAACCTATTCAACCGTCCAATGACCTTTGCTTCTAATTAATGAACTAATTACTTCATAACAATGAAATTATTTAATCGTTTACATTTCATTCATGGAACACTTTCTTTTCAATCCATTGCAAACATTATTTTCACTCTTTTGCACGATTTTCACTCTTTTGCACGATTTTCTACTATTTTGCCGTCCACGGCTGTTTTCCAGCCCACTCACTATATCGACTTCCGGGCTATTTGGACGTTTTTTCCCCATTTTTGACTAATAGGTAACTAATCATCCTATTGACATAATTTTTTTGCGCAGCATCCTCACATCATCCCCTATCGATTACAACTATTCGCTTGGTCCTAACTTTTCTGAGAACGTCACCACTGCTGCCTACACGTTTTGATGACACCAATCCGCCGGCATAGCCTAGTAATGCTTTCGCATCAATATCCTCCAGTATGCAACACTGGAAAGCACAGCACGCGAAAGGGATGCCCTCCCCAGGTCGGCCGCATGCGCCACTCGCCTGTGCTGCTGCAGAAGCACGCTCACGAGCAGGGAGGTCCGGAGGACATCACGGAATCCCGGGACATCGCTCTGGAGACATTTGAACCCCTGGAGGACAAGTTCGCCCCACGAGTGTTCGCGCAGCTCCATGAAGCTCTGAGACAGCACCCGGTTCCACGGCTCCAGCTCGGACGCGAGCCAGCACTGCTTCTCGCCTGGCTTACAAGTGCAGGGCCGGTCGAAGTTCTCGCGGTAGCCGCTGCTGCCTTGAATCGCTGCGACGGCATTCGAAGGGAAACCGAAAAGAATTAGGCTGGTTTCAGGAGCCGCTCTCATCAAAGTGATACGTCGGTTCGCATTATTACGCGATAGCGTTTACAGCTCGTTCGGTCGAAAAGCCGTGGGCGTAGTAGTCGCAGTCGGCACCGCGTGTAGGAAATAATCGGTTGCTGCGTAAAAAAAAAATGTATCATAGTAATTCCTGGTTCTAGTGATTGATGATCGATTGGTGTTTGATAAGCGATAACGAGTTCATGAAATCATTGTAATTGAATAATTAATGTATAATTGGTTTTGGGGGGAAAGAAAATGGCGCAGTATCTGTCTCATATATCGTTGGACACCTGAACCGCGCCGTAACGGAAGGGATAAGGAGGAGTGAAAGAAGAAAGGAAGAGAGAGGTGCAGTAGTGGAGGGCCCCGGAATAATTTCGACCACCTGGGGGATCTTTAACGTGCACTGACATCGCACAGCACACGGGCGCCTTAGCGTTTTTCCTCCATAAAAACGCAGCAGCCGCGGTCGGGTTCGAGCCCGGGAACTCCGGATCAGTAGTCGAGCGCCCTAACCACTGAGCCACCGCGGCGGGGAAATTGAATAATTAAAGAAATGAAAAATAAAATTTAGAGAAAGGGGGTTCAAGGGTGTCAAAATGCTCAGAATGAAAAGCCAATGCTTGATGATGGTAATTAAGAAACTCTAGAGTGTGTAATTGATCAATTAATTAAAGCGATTGAAAAAATTTTCATGCGTTCCAAGGTAACAAAACTGATCAGAATGGGAAAGCCTAGCCCACTACGCTATTGCGTCATACCCTTAAGGCGGAGCTTAAGTGTCCGCTCCATTTTTTTTACCCCTATTTGCAAGTCACCACATAATGCTGGAGAGATCGATTCTGCTACACAGAGTGAACGGCCAAGAGGCTGCATTCAGTGCTTGAAAGGTTGAGCAGAGTTCTCGCTCATATAAATTAGTAACGTATCGTGTAAATCCTAGTGTTTGAAACACTACATCAAGATAACAGCGTGACTCTCTGCGTGGGTTGGAAATGGGATAATAGGTGATGGACTAAAACATCAGCCGGCCTCATACATCCGCCTCGCCAACTGACTTTGAATAAGTGTGCCATGCATTCAGCGCAAACCATTGCATTTTCGAAAAGCCATGAACGCTGGGCGTTTAGGGTTACTGCGAGCTTAAACGAGCTGGGTGAATCGCATCGCATACACGTTGAAGTATAGGAGAAGTGGGCGTCTGTCGGCACTGCACCCCTAGCACGATGATTTAAGGGCGCCATAAAGTGTTTTCTAACAACTGCACAGCCAGAGTTCCTCAATAAGCGCCAACACAGGTGACCATAAATGTTTCCGAGCCACTTAAGCACGTAATCTGGGCGTCCTAAACAAGGAATACCTTCCTTCTAGACCCCATCTCTGAAATGCCATAGTAGACGCGGCGCTCATGATCATCCCAAGCGGCATCACTGGAATCTATATCCTGTGATATTCCCGGTGACAACCCAAGATATCGGAGATATCGCCTCGGTGCTATATGGTGATGCGGTTGAGTGAAAGAACCGTCGTCACCAGTAGTTTACTGAGAGAGGTACAGAACCGATCACAAAAAAGGAGAACTCGCAAGCAAATACGCCTAAAACTGGCACGGCTACTTGCTAAACAGCTACTGAACACCAAACAGAAGTTTCAGTCTATCTTGTTTCTGGCAAGGAATTGAAGGAAATTTGTTTTTGGACGCTGACCTTGGATATCCCAAATGGTATTTTTGTTTCATTTGGCGCGTTATGAGAAATACAATAGAAGAAAGCAAGCTGGACATTTTTTTTCATCTTTACCAGCATAGAGATGCAAACCTACCGGAACTATGATGGTGCTCACCTGTGCAGTAGGCATTGGAGAGCTGTATTTTACGAAAGGAGCAAAAATATTGGTTTAGGAAAAAATATCACAAAAGCGTACATATTAAATGCAAATTCAACATTCTATTTCATTTAAACGAAGGGATAATACGGAATAGGATAAAAACGACCCGGAGGAGCCAGCTAGTATAGTGGCTGAGAAAATCGCTCTTATATATTTCTCAAAATGAATAGAAAGTGTAGCGCCTAACCTGTGAACTTAAGCAGTTTCTGCATATCAGCTCTTTCTACCCTGGGTATTTGTCCTGCGCTGGAATCTACAAAGGTCCGCCCAGTGTGGCATGTCGAAATCAATCGCACGTTGATGGGCGAACTCTAATCCCAGCAAGAACTAACTGCTGGACGCTGTCTAATTTTTTCAAGAAGGCTGAAAGAAATACAGGGCACAGCTGGTCCATGGTTCCGTCATCCTTCAGCGTCATATCGCATGGGACCCTCATACCAGAAGAGATTTCTTGGTCTTTTTCGGCCACTTTGAGAGCTATGGCTTCCATATGTCAATCGAATTCAGTGTTACCGGCCCTTAGGTATACGTCATTACTTCGAATATAACCGCGCCTGTTATTTGTAAAATACAGTTAGTCTCTGCAAACCGCGGATTGCGCGAAGTGAAGCGGAATCTTGAAACCTTGGCATAGTGCATTTGGCTGACCGACATTGAAAGCTGCGCCTGACATAGACTATATGTCCTAAGCTACCAACCATTCTGTACTCCCAGCATTGTGTGTATGAATCATGTTGGGTATTTAGCACCTGTCCAACTTGCCTCATCCATGACAAATTCATGCAAACCAATTTCACGCTAGATGGGCAAGTGCCTCTGTATATTACGGAACTTAAGAGTCCTGTGAAGCCACTAAGGTTCTCGAAAGGGAGACTGATAATTCTCCCCCTTCTCCTAAAGGTTTTTAAGTTAGGAGAGGTGCCGTAGGTGCCCCACTATGAAGCTGAACAGCAGACCCTGCGGCCTGAATTCTTTTGACGCACCGTTTGCCGATTGTGGCGTGTATATACAGTGTGCATACTCATTCGCGCTTTATGCTTGTGTCTACTTGTGCATCGCGGTACAGTTCTGTCCAGGCATAACGGCTGTTCGGAGCCACCTCGAGTGTGAATTAAATAACGATAACTCAAATAGTGACTAGAACTGTTTTTATAATCATTTCGTTAGTCAACAAATATAAAATGAAAAAATGACATCGTCAGAGTGGACTGTTCTATACTATTATGCACATGATGTGCTGCATTTCTTTCCCTCCCCTTTTTCCCTCTCATCACTTCTGTAACAGCGCGTTTTTTTTTTTTTAGTCTAGTGCGAGTAATGCATTTACCGCGTCACTCTTTTCTTCATAAATTGCGCCACTTTATTCCACTAGGCGACTCAGTGTGACTTCCAGTGTGACCGACAGGACAAGAACAGACACAAAAACGCGGCGCTACAAACGAAACCTAACGAATACCAACTCAACGGGAAAAAATTGATTCCGCTATCATCTGACGTTTTGCCAGAGTTAAGGCAGAGACTTCGAAGAGTATCTCTTTGACAGCAAGAAGCCAGCACTAAACACAGGAGCAGATAGAAGTGTACGGCACACCACCTGATTGGTTGGCGGCATAAAACAATCAGGCTATCACGGGGTGTGTTCTCCACTAATTCCTGGTCCTGTGTTTTGTGCCGTTTTTTTCTTGTTCTCTGTGACCCGCTACGTACCCTGCAGCTCAAAGACCTCACCCAGAGATTTCCAATTAGCTGCGTGCTGTAGAAGCTGAGATTACTATCCACGCTTGTTCCCTAATCTCGACTTCTGGGCCTCTGTTACTGCTGTCCCGGTTACATTATATCTCGGTTCATAACCATTGCTCTCACCCAGCTGATTACCTGCCATCTCTTCACATAACATGTGCCGCCCAAGTCCATTTCGTCGTTTTCTACGTAGATAGGAAAACATTAACAGTTTTGCTGGAATCCACGTTGTGTTCCGTTTCTTCCCACTCCTTTCATCAATTTCCTCTTCCCCCATTTTGTTACCAAGTCCTTTATATAGTTTAAAGCCATTTGATGGTTTTTGGTTTTGGTTTATGGGTGTTTAAGGTCCCAAAGTGCCTCAGGCTATGAGGGACGCCGTAGTAGAGGGCTCCGGACATTTGGACCACCTGGGGTTCTTTAACGTGCACTGACATCGCACAGTACACGGGCCTCTAGAATTTCGCCTCGATCGAAATTAGACCGCCGCGCCCGAGATCGAACCCACGTCTTTCGGGTCAGCAGCAGAGCGCCATAACCACTGAGTCACCGCGGCGGCTAATAATAATAATAATTGGTTTTTTGGGGAAAGGAAATGGCGCAGTAACTGTCTCATATATCTTTGGACACCTGAACCGCGCCGTAAGGGAAGGGATAAAGGAGGGAGTGAAAGAAGAAAGGAAGAAGAGGAAGAAGAGGTGCCGTAGTGGAGGGCTCCGGAATAATTTCGACCACCTGGGGATCTTTAACGTGCACTGACATCGCACAGCACACGGGCGCCTTAGCGTTTTTCCTCCATAAAAACGCAGCCGCCGCGGTCGGGTTCGAACCCGGGAACTCCGGATCAGTAGTCGAGCGCCCTAACCACTGAGCCACCGCGGCGGCTAAAAAACTGCCATTTGAGGTGACCGGTTGGACGGGAGCTGAAGCCTACTTCTTTTGGTACACAGTCAGGACAAGACCAGAGCGAGCTGTCATTACCGGAGTCACGGGTGCGGCGCTTGCCACCACGAGATGACGATGAAGAAGGCGTCAATGCTCCCTTGCTCAGAAAGCCGTGCAACTCCTTGAAGATGTCGATGATGTCCTTGGCGGTAGGTTGGCCGTATGTGCAGAAGCCTCGAATCGTGTCTATGTACTTTGCAGTCATGAGAGTTGAGCGCTGGTCCTTCTTCGATGAGCTTGCCATGTTCTGCAAAACCAAGCGGAAAAAAAATGGGAGGGGGAGGGAGGGGGAGGTCACAAGTCGTTTAAACGAGCACGGGCGTTTCGGATAGGCACCAGTTATGTCCTTAACTAAAATAACGTGCGCTAAATCTGAGGCAAGGAAGCAGACTGATTGATGTCAAATCCTGAATAGGCACTTGCATACAATACCGACGCGACAATTACGCCTGTGGTGAAAAGTGCTGCGTAGGACATAACTCGCCAAAAACTGTTCACAGGGTGTGAGAGCCAAGAAAACGAGGATATACCCAGGTGTCCATAACACAGCGGAACCGCAGAGTGTCGATGGTTGGTTGTCTTAAGTGATGGCTGAAGTGAAACTAATGCTTGGCTCAGATATCAAAGGTGGAAATGACTCAACGGACGGCCTTGCATTAGTCATGCATTAGGCATGCATTAGTCAGTTAACAAATTTCGAGACACGTGAGCTCCGCCATTAAGGGTATGACGTGATAGCGTTAACGGGTGCCGTAATCTGCTGCACTGGGTCTCATTAGCATATTACCCTATCACGCGCTCTACAAATAAAACCAAATCACATGACACACCACTGTCACGTGACACAGGCACGCAGTCCTTCGCGTACACTCTCCCCTCCCCGATACATTTTGCTACTCGCTTAATCACTACTCCCTCAATTTGTGCCTCCATGATCACAAACATTCATTTGCATACAGTCGTGCGCTAATACATTATGTAAAAGACCAAACAACAGGCATATAAATTCCGCTTTAACCAATCCGTACGAACGTGCCTGTGTGGCCTACAGCAAGCGGTATTAAGATCATCCCAAAACCAAACACTTCGTGGCCACAAAGCGCTAGAAGGCAAGCAAGGCTAAGTATGCCATGAAGGGGAAACGCCACTCTAGTTAGAATTCCGGCCGGTCATACAGTTCTCAAGGCATTTCAAATAGGTCCTGTAAATAGAACATTGTATCACTCCATTGAACGCCATGTTTAAAAAATTGCCTGCATGTAATAGGGTTACGACGTCTGACTCGCAATCCAAGGGATAGGTGTTCGAATATTCGCTAATTACCCGAATTTATTTAATAACTATGACTTTATATTACATAATTTTAAATGATGCAGGAGGCCTGCAGAAAAAGCTGCCGAAAAGCCAGCTTGACAGGGCCGCAGGCCCTCTTAATTGGCAGTTTGCAAAGCTATTCATTCACTTTAGATATTTACATGTTGTAATGCCGTTTGATGTTGCGACCTTGTAATCACAATTTGTGCAATATTTTATTCACTTTCAATGCAACCACTACACGAGTGACGCCAATCTTTTTCGGCCAATGCACAGTTTCGCGATACAGCAACGCCGGACGGGACAACGCCGCATTTTCCGCTGAACGGCACGCTTAACGCTCTCGCGTTAGAACGAAGTATTTGGCGCGATACCTGCATCGGATATAAGCGAGATTCGCAGCACCCTAACACAAAGTTTAGTGACGTCATCGCAGACTGACATCACGCCCCCTAGCCCTGGGGTATTACATGAGGCCAGAAATTACTTAACTACGTCCCTAACATCAATCCAAGAGTACCAGAACCAAAAGCTACAAGCTGTAAAGCCTAGTTGGCTTGGTTGGTCAAGTGAACGGTATCTCCACCATTAAATTTTCTTGCGCCGCGGTTGAGACGCTGCTAAGTCTCCACTCCCTCTATTCCTTCATTGTAAAACGAAAACAAGGATCTTAGTTCCAATTCCATTTCAGTTTTTGTGAGTTTGCTGGGTTTATAGCACATAAAGCACCTGAGGCAACCAGGCACCAAACATAGGGCCAAGACTGTTGTGTTAAAGATTCCAAAATATTGTTTACACATCAGTTTGTTCAGAAATTTAGGTTCTCTTAAAAATAGCTGAAGAAAATTTAACGAGGGCACGTTCTAGCAGCAAGCTGGAGTGGAAGGAATCTGTTCATTATAAAATTGTCTGAAATAATGTTTCATTGTTTCTCTCATTTTGTCTAAGATGCTAGAATGTAGGTAATTGTCAGCTCATCTTCACGTGCTTGACATACAAGCTTTTTTTTATTTCATTAGTACGAAATTTTGTGCCAGGTGTGCCTCGAGGAAAAACATTCATGAAGGTGCGCTAGGTTTTGGACGACCACTACAAATTAGTTAAAGCACCTCGACTCAGGTGGGTTCATCACAGCCCGGGCTCAAAAAAAAGAGCCTTCAGCTGTTTACAGAAAGGGTAAATGAGATAAGTTGACAGCAGACTGGTGTGCGAGGTGTTACACAGCGTTGGGTCTAAGCTTAGCCAAACAAAACCAAGTATTGGTAGGAGTACTAAGGTTGTGTAATTGGCCTCTTGAAGAGCTCCGGAAGCATTATGGTTTTCGACTGTTCTATTTCGCTAGTGTGCGCTTCACAAACTACAGCTACCTCATGCCAGCCCTAGTCAGATGCAGTGTGCGCAATGGTGCGTTTCAATGTATAATGCAAACATTACCTTGCATATCTCGGCGTGTAAACAAGATGCGAAAGCCACATGTGAACATAGATTACCGAAAAGCTGATTTCCTAAATGATTAACAGATGCGCGCAGACTGCAGGGCCTTCACACTTACGGTGAGTAGATATCTCCGGTTGAGTGTGTCATGTTTTGTTATGTCAAACATTAAAATATGGCATACGGTTCTTCTGTAAAATTAATCGCACAGAACCAGACCGGGCAAAGATCGACGCAGTGCACAAAGCGCCATACACCGTCAGGAGAAACGCAACACGGTCTATGCACAGGCCGGGCAGACCAGGGACATACGCTTCGAGAAGCTAATTTACATGCTTACGAGTGATTTTCGGGCCACTTACGATAATCCTAGAAGCGGAAAGGGCATGCGAAAGGACTGCAAGAGGTGCTCTCAAGGGACCAGAGCGTTACGCGCAACGCTGGCACAGTGGCCTTGGCTGTTAAGATGCAGCGCAGGATAGCACGGGTCTGATTCTCACGACTGCAGCGGCCGCATTTAGATAGACGAAGTGCACAGAGACGAAGAGCACAGAGACGAAGAGCAGGAAACAATAGTTCCCCCCGCCCAAGAGGCAAACTCGGGGCCGCCGTTAAACGTCCACTCCAAGTCAACGCAAGGTCCAAGTCAAGGCAAGGCAAGAACAGCACTCGTATATAATATTGTGACGAAGAAGACGAAGTTGGCAATGGCCCGAGACGGAGCGCTCGCGCTAGGCCAGAGGCCAATAAAACCACCTCATTGCCATCAGTCATCTCGTCTCATACTTCGGCTGGCCGTCACGTAACATTTGGTGGAGGTACGGAGTTCATCCCATCCTGGTCCGGGAGCTTCGGCACATGCGGGAGCCGTGGTCGTCGGCCGTGAGTTCTTGGTCTGCGTCGCCCGGCCGTGCCCCAGCCTTTCAGACCCGAACCGATCTCGCCGTTCTTACCCCGCCCCGTCCACCGCCCAGACCACTCGACACGATGAACTGAACCTGACTCAAGCATCCGACCCCATCGACCCGAGACGCTGCCCACACGTGACGACACCGTTCCCCTGCCCATGCCGTTCGGCGCGTCCTGGGGCCCCTGCCGTCGGCTCCTGGTGACCTACGGCCAGGAAGCTTCGCGGGCCAGGTATCATTCAGCCATGTCCTTCATCGTGGCGGCCAGCACCTCACCGCTTTCTGCTTCCTGTCCAACCATCCTCTTAAGCCCGTAACCACTTCGCGCGTCTCTTTGGCACCGATCGGGAAGATCGCTCGGTGGCCCCGGGTGGTGTGGCGAAGACGACGAAGTTGGCAGTTACCCGAGATGGAGCGTTCGCGCTAGGCCAGCGGCCATTAAACCATCTCATTGCTATCAGTCATCTCGTCTAATACTTCGGCTGGCCGTCACGTAACAATATGGAGAGGCCTGTAAATCGGGGACGTTAAACAAAACGACAATTTGCTTTTGCACAGTGTAGAGGTTTGATGCCGTGTGGTCATCCGCTTGCATGCACCGCTACTGCGCGACAGCGCCATGCGATCGACTACTGGCGATGCGCGCTCTTTGGTGCGACCTCAACAAGAGAGTAGCCGAACGGTGCGCTGGAAATATATCAAACGTGAGAAGCACTGCGCGAGAGCGAAGGCAAAGTGCGTCGTCACTCGGGGCACTCCGGCCGTAGATGCTGTGGCCGTGAGCGAGCGGCGTGCGATACCAACGCCTCGGTGCGGTCCCGCAGATGCTCCTGCCTGTGGATCTGAGCTCCATTCACCTTTCCGGTCGACTGTATAGTACGGAATAGGCACTGCATAGTCTGCCATGAAGATCAACGCGACGTGCCCTGGGGCATTTTGTTTTTAATGTTGCGCCAGAGGGAGGCTTGTAAGCGAGGTTCGGAAAAGAACAAGTATGTTCATAAATGGAGTGTTGCTGCCTGCAACGACAATGAAGTTTCGCGGAAACGCTTGTGGTGACGCTACAACAGGTTAGTTATAGCAGATTGGCTTCGGAGAACCACGGTATTCAATTCTGATGCTTCAGGTCTCATATCGAGTAACGAAAGAAAAAAACACTGAGGAGCTTCTTTACTCTCGAAGGTACCCATTTACCCCGGTCGCAAAACAATTGTTTACCATTGCACATTTCGAGGAGTGTTTTTAACAATCAACCTGTAGTAATCATTAATTTTAGTGATAATTTTCTACACTGTTGTGTCTTCTCGTTGTGACAGAAGTACTATCTCGATGAAAAGAAACGCGAACAGCGGAAAGCCTGGCTTCCCCAACAATCAGGGCAGCCTAGCGTCGGCCGGCTCAGTCCGAGGATCAGTGTCCAACTCCGATATGCCTTGGTGTCCCTAGGTAAATAGGCGCTTTCAGTTGGTACCGCCGTAGTGCTATAGAACCTTGTTCCGGCCGGCGCCATCGCACCGCGTGCGTTTTCCGAGTATCGGACTTTACCAGGGGACGAAAAGCTTTCTTTGTCATTATGCCCGGCAAGTAAAATGCGTCATGCTTGCATGCGGTCACGATGATTGCGTGCGTAAGAGAACTGAAGCGTGATGTACGAGCCCGATCGTCGCTGGTTTCTAGGTTTGCATCTAAAATCTAAAAAAATTCAAGAAATAAAAACGATGATTGGAAGTGGTGCTGCACATTCGCATTCTATTCGCCTATGGCGCAGGAGCTAAGCTACCGGCTTGAGTCTCTTCAGCTTGAAAAGAAAGTCATGCCGGGGGTGTCCAAGAAATCAATTTTCCCAGTGAAATTCCCCAGATAACTGCGGAGATTACCGGAAGACCGCTTTCAACAGTCAACAGAGCTTTCAAATTCAGCAAAACTGAAAATATAGACTCCGTGACCTTCCTCACGGTTTGCGGCCACATTCCACGACCGCGGAAGAATACCTACTGATAACTGCAACCGCCGTAGACAACCCCTTTTTTTAACAGCAGAGCAGATCAATAACCAGCTTGGGCTAAACGTTGATATTCAAGTGGTTCGACTGCGTCTGCACGAAGCGGGCCTTCAAAGCAGGACAGCCGCAAGAAAGGCGGATCGCCATGACGCTGCCGTCTGCAACTCGCACAATCGCATAAGGACTGCACTGTGGACTATGGGGCCAAGTGATGTTCCCGGATGATAGCACATTTCCAACGTAGGGACAAGCCAGGCTGAAAGTGTGACGCCAAGACAACCATCGGTAAGCCTTTGCACCACAATGTTCTTGAATTGCGATAGTCTTTATAAAGATGCGGTCCTGAGTCCGTTCAGTTACGGCTTCTGTGGGAGGAGTAGTATCAAAATTTAACTAAAATAACCCGACGATGATTGTTACACGAGAGCGCGACTTCCATGTGATATAATATGTCATTTCATCGTTTTAAAGTCAGAAACTTGTTCTCCAGTTAGCTTGGATACTTTTCGGTTGCTGCATGCCATGAACTAATGGTTCGACGTGCATTCTAAGCGACCGAATAAAGGCCATGCTATAGTAACAGCGCGGTACCTGTTTTATGCCAGGACACTACTGGGTTCAGGCACATCAGCGATTGGGCTGAGAGTATTATACGAATTCGAAGTGAGTAAAGGCGCTCTTAACTAACTTTTCCTTTTACTTTATGCAGCTTTGATCCCACCCGCTTCAAGCGACCAGGCCTCAGCGGGAGCTTCTCCGTGAATGTGTGGAGAGCCATCACAGCCGATGACTTGGGTCCCCTTATACGGCTATATGAACCATTCACAGCAGCCGAATACTGTAATGAAATCGAGTAGGATGTCCTGCCCTGTGCTTTTGATGGACCACTCAAGGATAGGCTGTTTTATTATAAGTGCGACCTTCCTTCAATCCATACTTCACGTTCCGTGGAAACCTTACTAGAGAACCTTGCCATCCGTAAACTTTCGTGCCCAACAAAAGGAGCAGACATAAATCGAATTGAAAATGTCTGGGGGATTATGAAATCACGCTTGTCAGGACTGCAGCTCCACAAAATGAACAAGGACTCCCTCTGGGCTGCTGTTCACGCCGAGTGGGACTGGCTTCGCGGCACTGAGCTAACCACAAATCTGTCCGCCTCTATGGTAAAGCGCATGGAATCCGTCATTCTTGTCGAAGAATAATTTACCAAATAATAATTAATGCAAAGTGTGTTTTGTTGATTAGTTCTTCCTTGTGATAAGATCAAATTTTGTGCCCGCTTCAGCTTTTGTTTGAACTGCTCTTCATATTTTTCTTAGACCAATAAATCTGCAGGACATTCACGCTTCAGTTCTCTTCAGCACACAATCATCGTGACAGCATGAAAGCGTGTCGTATTTTACTCGCCGGGCATGATGACAAGTAAAGCTTCTAGTCATGCCTGACACCCAGAACACACAATCGGGTGAGATAGCGCCGGCCGGAACAAGATTCTAGCTCTACGGCGCTGCCGACTTAAAGCGCCGATTTGCCTAGCGACACCAAGGCATATAGGAGTTCGACACGGATCCTCGGACTAAGCGGGCCGACGCTAGGCGGCGCTGATTGCGCGGAAATCGGCACTAGAAACATACCGGACCTTTAAACAGGAAATTGTCAAAGAAAATATCTATGATAATTGTAGGGGAAGTTCCTTGTTGTTTGAGGCCAGGACTGGAGTTTTGCGGACTAAGAAGTATAGAGTCAGGTACCAGGAGATAGACACTTTGTGCATTGCGTGCGGAGAGGAGGAGGAAACGGCTGAACACTTGATACTTTTCTGTAAAGGGCTTCACCCTACAGTGGAAGGCAGCGGAGCTGACTTACCCAAGGCATTGGGGTTTAGGGATAGTGAAGGGAAAGTGGATTTTAAGAGGTTAGAAGTAACCAAGCGAAGGTTATCTGATTGGTGGCTAAAAGCAAGACAGGAGTAAAATTTCACAAGACATGGCTAGGTGGCTTGAGCCACCGCCCGATGTAAAGGGTTCAGCCGTATCCATCCATCCATCCATCCATCGAGGTTAGAAGTAACCAAGCGAAGGTTATCTGATTGGTGGCTAAAAGCAAGACAGGAGTAAAATTTCACAAGACATGGCTAGGTGGCTTGAGCCACCGCCCGATGTAAAGGGTTCAGCCGTATCCATCCATCCATCCATCCATCCATCCATCCATCCATCCAGCCACGCTTTCCGCTGTTCGCGTTCCTTTTCATCGCGGCGGTACAGTAACATACCGCAGTACTACAGGTAATTACACTGCTACCGAAAAATCTCTTGCCACGAGAAAACGTTCTGTGGAATTTTGGGCACAATTTTGTGTCTTTTTTTTTTCGATTAGGCGGAGGCTTGAGCTACCACGTCTGTCATAAGTAACCAGGCAACGGGTATTGCTGCTCTGCCGTATAATGCAGCCCTTACAACCTCCCCCCTTCCCGCCTTAAATGATCCAAAGGATTCATTAGTGAGAACATGGTTAAGGGGTGCTATAAGTGCTGCTCTGTACGACTAAGAATCAATCCCCGTTGTCTGGTTACTTCTGGTAAAGACGGTGCCTGCACAATATAAAGAATATATTGCGGGAAAGTTTACCTTTGCTGTTTCAGAAGTGCCGTAACCAAGCCCTTTGTACGATGAATGTGCCCCTGATGTAGACGTCTAGCAAAGACGCGCTGCCGAGGTTACGAGAGTGGGTAGCTGCGTCGCCTCAGTTGATGCTGGCTGTCGTTCGGTAGGCTTATCCACTGACGTGAAGGCATGCTGGGGCTTAGTGGACTAAAATTCATATGGGTCACTTCTCGCAGCTTCATGCATCTTTCGAGGGCGTGACTCGCTTGCGCATGTGCAACAAATGTCGTGATAAAGTTTTGCGCTTTCACTGTGACACCACGCCTGTAGGAAGCGAAAAACATCGAGAGCACACGTCGAGTGTGTCAGGCGATGCGCAGGGTGGAAAGGGAGAAACGAGATACTGCTAACTGAAGGCACAGCGCACGAAGGACGGGACTAAGAAAGAGACAAACACAGCACTGACTTAAGAAAAAAAGGTTTTATTGCTCGCACGCCTATTTATTCGCCTATTTATTGCGTGCGAGCAATAAAGCCTTTCAGCCGTAAGTCAGTGCTGTGTTTGTCTCTTTCTTTGTCCCGTCCTTCGTGCGCTGTGTCTTCAGTTAGTATCATGTACCGACTAGCCCAGACAAACACCTTATTGCAGTACAGAGATAGTGTTTTTACTGAAGGTTCGCGCTGTAAAGCATAAATGTAGTAAAGGCTCGAAAAGTCGAGCGCCACGGACGAACGTGGCTAGAATGTGGAAACAAGTCTAATTAGTTCGTGAAAATGCCAGGAATCTTTTCATGTCTAGCGCTAAATTGTTCTTTATTAGTCGAACTTTATCGTGCATTTATGTTGACGTTAGCATTCGCGTAGTGTCAGAATAAATACTGACCTCCAGTGTTATGTGGAGTCATGATATCTTGTCTAAATCAGCAAGACAGACACAATACGGAGGTTCCACAGAAGTGAAGCAAAGTATACCTTAGAGCAAAATCACATGAAACCGCTAATTTAATCCTTTGCAGACATGGAAGCCATCCTCTGAGAGGCCTCATATAGCATGTGATGATGTGCTTCGAAAAAATTACTTGCGCCAAGCGAGCTAATGAAAGTAAAGTTAAAGGATTCAACTTAAATTGAGGACCACGCAGCGAACCATGGAAAGGAAAAGGATAGGTGTAACGTTAAGAGACAGAAAGAGGAGAGAGTGGGTAAGGGAACAAACGCTGGTTAATGTCACCCTAGTCGAAATCAAGAGGCAGAAATGGGCTTGGGCAGGGCACGTAATGCGAAGGCAAGATAACCGCTGGTCCTTGAGGATAACGGAGTGGGTTCCAAGAGAAGGTAAGCGTAGCAGGGGGCGGCAGAAGGTTAGGAGGGCGGATGAGATTAAGAAGTTCGCAGGCATAGGATGGGCGCAGCTGGCAAAGGATAGGGTTAATTGGAGAGAAGTGGAAGAGGCCTTTGCCCTGCAGTGGCTGTAGTCAGGCTGATGACGATTATTATTATTATAATAGAATGCTGGACAAAATACAGTCACGCTACCCGCACACGTCACTGCCGACGGCTGCTGAAGTCGTCGCCAAAATTCAAAGCAGTTTTAGATCGTGCAGCATCGCTTCGCATCCCAAGCTACGGCAATCTTGTCATCGACGCAGAGTAAATATACTGCTTTTGCCAAAAGTGAAAAGCCCAAGCAGCCTGCTTCTAAGCAATGTAGTGGGGCTCTAGTATCATCCGTGAAAGTCCTAACCATCGCACGAGTTAGCATGAGTGCTTCTACGGCCATCAAAAGATTTGGAACGCAGTTGATGCTTAATGAGAAACGCACCACCGCCCAGAAGCGGATTCCTTTGCTTGTGTCCCCTTGACAAAGCCTGTACTAGCTGCTAATAGCCCGACCAAAAATGTTTTGTCGGTCACAACTGTTTTCACTCTACAGTTTCTGTGCAACTTTCCCTCAAGGTGGAGTGTTTTTCTCGTTCTTTCTTGCATTTTTTTCGAACTTAGTTGGAACTCTTTACGACATCATGGCTAGAGGTTTGAGCCTCAGTATATCCCGTGAATTCGTCCCCTCACCTAACACCAAACTTTGGTTCAGTATAGTTTAAGAATGGTTAAAGAGGGCACAGCTTCCTTGCGAGCAAAGTTCTAAGTTTTGCAGCGTAGGATTGGCACCCTTGACTGACAGCGTTTTCTAATAAAAGAGAGCAACTTCAAGAGTAACAAAAATGTGCTAATGCAGGAAATCACATATTGCCACATAGCAACAAGTGGAAATCTATAAGCTGAGAATAGTTTCGATATATTGCGAGACATTAATTTCTATTTCTGAAGCATTTATCTCCGGTCAGAAATCGGGTGAATCAGCTAGTTCCCAGCGATTTTTGAAGGATGTAAACTGTTAACACCAATTACAAGTTTGTGCCAAGTTTGGGATTTTTAACGTGCACTGACATCGCACAGCACATAGTGGAGGTCTCCGGAATAATTTCGACCACCTGGGGATCTTCAACGCGCACTGACATCGCACAGCACACGGGCGCCTTTGCTCTTCGCCCGTGTGCTGTACTATGTCAGTGCGCGTTAGTGATCCCCAGTTGGTCGAAATTATTCCGGAGACCACTACTATATGGTACCTCTTTCTTCATTTCTTCTCTTAGTCCCTCCTTTATCCCTTCCCTTACGGTGCGGTTCAGGTGTCCGCCAAAATATGAGACAGATTCTGCGCATTTCCTTTCCCCAACAACCAATTTACATTTATATATATTACTTTTTGTAACTTAATAACCATCGTAATAGTGGCGGTGTCTCTGACTATTCGTAAAATGCAGTTATTTGTGGCGAAATAATTCTTTCTCGGCGTTCCAGCTTTAATACGTAAAATCAAACACTTACCTTCTTATTCCCTTTTTGCTTAGTGAATTAAAATCACCACCTCGATGCGGGGTCAAAAAAAAATATGCTTAGTTGATTGTTTGATTTAAGCGATGAATTATTTTTCATGCGCAAAAGAAACGCTGTGGGCTATAATAACTGCAGTGGCGAAGGGCACTGGGTTCATTCTGGTCAGTTGAGCATTTTTGACTCGCACTAAAGTCACACTGACCGATGTTTTTCTCTCCAGCCTACTGAAATTAGACTCAGGTGGATTAGTGGGCACATTAAGGTGCGTCGGATTAGCATAATTCCATAAGACAATCCAACAGAAGTAACTCGAACATTGTAGAGGGCGATGACTTATGCATACCATATAAGGTAAATGGGCCCTGTTCCAACCAGAGTTATTGTGGGAAAATCTCAAGAACACCATTAGACACAGATGGTAAACACCACAGAAGGCACCCCAAATGTTATCGTATTTTGTTCTATAATAATGAGGTTAAGAAGGCTCCCAAAGTATTCCTTACATTTACGGGGTACACATGATGGCGTGTAGGTTACTAGTCGAAGGTTTTTTGTCGTTTTTTGGCTTTGTTAATCTGCCCTTAACAGGCATGCTTTTAAAGCGCCCTCAGTTCCCGCCTCTTTCCTAGGTTTCACGGCGTTTTTACCCTCCGCGACAGACCGCCTACCGAATGCGAGCGTACAGCCGAGCTGTGTGATCTCCCCCACTGGCTACTGTCTACAATACATAGCGCCTCAAAGGGGTTATGTCTACTAATACCCAGAAATAAACCCATAGAGCAACTGGTTTCAACGAAGACTGTAAGTAGCTGAATAACAGTATGACAGTAAGTTTTTCTTTTACAGCGATAGCTGTTAGGCCTTGGGCGACCGCCGTCGGCGTTACAGGTAACGTACCCACCGGTCATTAACACATTCACCTTACATCATGGTCAACTTGGTTCGTATAAGCCTAGGGGTGGCTCTGTTCGGAACAGCCGCCTGCCAGCGCAGGGGTGCATCACTTGACCACTGCGACAGTGCGATATGAGGACACTGTATCTCTTCTAGCTTAAAGTATCCCCAAAACTAAACGCCTAAGCAGCTATCACTGGATCTCGCGGTACATAGCCGTAACCGTCATGTGGGTTTTGTCGTGGGATATCTGTCTTCTATCTATGGTAAAACAGCGCGGGAAAACACGAGGACGGAACAAACACGACGACACGAGCGCTGTTTTATTTTCAACTGGTGATTTATTACGCACATGTGTACATATACTATTCCCGCCAAACACTAAACAGAACAAAAATATTGAAGAAGCACTGCGTCATCACTGATCATCTTAAATCTACATTTCTACAAATGCATGCTCCAAAAAGGTGATTTCGCGGTTAGCCAGTGATAATGAGGGCTTGCTAATGCATGCTGCACCCCCCTTCTCAATGTGACACGCCTCTACTAGTTCCCTTACTATCTGATCGTTAAGTTTGAAGATGACGGATGTCTGATGAAGCAATGGGGCGCACGTGTGCTTAAGTTGCCTGCAGTGCAGCGCCAAATTAGAACCGGCTGCCCTGTCCAAAGAATTGTGATGCTCTCTCAGGCTGTCATCCCTTACGTCCACGCATTATCACACCTTCTGAAGAAAGTGGGGCGAAAATTTCAAATTGATATTGTATTTTCGTCTCGCAGAAAATTAAGCAACATTTGCCGAGCTGTGCAGCGGAAGCGAGAGTCCGTACTAGGAAGGAGGATTGGTGGTGCGTGTACCACCGCTCACGTAGAGAGGAGGGTTGAGTGCGTCGAAGGTGTAGTACACAATATCCCCTTTTCATGCGGTGGATGGTATGTCAGCCAAACTGGGCGATGTCTCAACGAACGCCTGAGATGAGCATCACAATTCTTCGGACGGGGCAGCCGGTTCGAATTTGGCGCTGCACTGCAGGCAACCTAAGCACACGTGCGCCCCATTGCTTCATCAGACATCCGTCATCTTCAAACATAAAGATCAGATAGTAAGGGAACTAGTAGAGGCGTATCACATTGACAAGGGGGATGCAGCATGCATTAGCAAGCCCTCATTATCACTGGCTAACAGCGAAATCACCTTTTTGGAGCATGCATTTGTAGAAATGTAGATTTAAGATGTTCAGTGATGAAGCAGTGCCTCTTCAATATTTTTGTTCTGTTTAGTGTTTGGTGGGAATAGTATATGTACCCATGTGCGCAATAAATCACTAGTTGAAAGTCAGCGCTCGTGTCGTCGTGTTTGTTCCGTCCTCGTGTTTTTCCGCGCTATTTTACCATGGATAGTAGTAACCAACTTGCCCAGCTTTCCGTACTCTCTTATATTTATAGTATGAGTTGATTTTGTCATAAATTTTGGAATAAGATACTCCTGAGTAGCTGCGACCTCCATTTTCTTTCCTGTGCTCATGTTCTTCATTGGTCATACAATTCAAGCCTGCAGTTAGAATTCTTCCTTTTCATACTGCAATGCATACATGCGTTTTCACTGTCCCCGCATCTTGTAAAAAAACTGAGCACAAATAACCATTTTCGTGAATAGATAATAAATAAACACACGACTCTAGAGAAGAGGGAAGTTTGTTCACATATCTCCTGCATATGTAAAAGCGTGAGGTCAACTAGCGCAACCCTCTGTAAACGTGACTCATGTGGGGCACCCTGGCTGGCGTATTTTCCGCCTCCGGAGTCTGTCTACCCGGCATTCAAATATGAAGGAGTGTTACATCCGCACACGCAACGATGCGGAACTGCTTTCCCCGTCTTCGAAGTGTAAAAAAAAATGCAACCACTCAGCAAGAGCGGAATTCTTGAGAGGAACGTAAATTACGAAAAGTTAATTTCTTTCAACGCTGCCTTATATGTCCCTGGTTTAAGCAACCAGGACAGGGTTGTGCAGCAAAAGTTGCACAACCGCATAATGTAGTTGTACATCCAGCCGTCACAAGTTAGATTCGAAGCGAGCGGATGCTCCGAGCTTCCGGACGTCGATACCGGTTTCGCTCGTCGCGAGGGTTGTTTTTTCCTTGCATTCGTCAAACTGAGGTTCTCGTACTTCGTCTGGCACTTGCGCCCAGTGGTTCAGGGTGTGCCCGCCCGTCCTCTGTGCTCTTCTTCGTGTGTCTCGCCGCGTACTGCGCAAACAGTTCGATGACGGAAGGCAGGGGGTACCAGTTCACGTGGTGCGACGGCGCCTTCTGCCTGATTTCGATGCTGCTGTCTTTTATCGGCATACTCAGCGGTATGTAGACTCTCCGCTTTATGTTCTATTTATATGGTACAGAATTTTTTCGGTTCCCTGTTGTCAGCTTCGCTTACAGTGGCTTTCGATTTTTACAGTTTGCACTCAGTTTTCTCGCTCACGTATAAACTGATTCTATTTGTGGAGAGGGATGAAAAGATGTGTTTGAAGGCGATTAAACTTGATTCACAATATGACATTTGCAGTAAAAGTTAGATAAATTGGGAGCCTTTTGGCATAATCTCGGCGCCGTTGGACCATGGACCTCGTTTGAATTGTTTTAAAAGCAAATTGGCTGTTATCAACGTTACCGTGGATTACGCTGCAATTTGCAACAATTTGCTTAATTTTAGAGTATTCTTCCGTACTTTATCGCACTTGCATTTCGTCTTCGTCCCGTAGCATGACCGCCATCAAATTCTGGCCAAGAAAGTGGTATTTAATTTATTCATCTACTTGTATATTCATTCATTCATTGTTTTCTTAATGTATTCAAACCTCCATTTATTTGTTCCCTCATTCAATTACAGTCTCGAAGCCCCTTAACTGAGGCATTACATGCAGAGTGGGTATTATTTGCCGAAAAAAAATCATTTACAAAGCGACAGGATGGTCACCACTATGTAACGCGAGATTCAGAGACGCCTGTTTAAGTATTTACATTTTACGATATGTTGAGATAGAGAATAAGAGATCAAAAGCTTCATAATTCCGGAGCACTATTTTCGCTTTTCCACGCGTACTCTATTTTCGACTAGATATCTTCTCTCAAGCTCTCGACACGGTAACCCTTCATCTCCTTCCCGGGTAACCACCCTCCGGATGGTTCCCGGTGGTAACCACCCACCGGCTACGCATTCATCCGCTCACGTCATACTCTCCTCCTCCCACGGTAACCAACCACCGAGTGGTTACCCACCGGTCACGCCGACTAATACTACCACTACTGCTGCTACTGCTCCTACAACTAATACTGCTGGTGCTACTACGACGCGTAACAAGGAACGGCCAGTTAACAGCTGTCGCTGTAAGAGATATCGGTGCACATGCCATTACGGTTAATGCTTAGCTAACTCAGACTTGTTAGTGAGCATTCAATGTGCTACTTTGAAGGCTCTTGCTGAAATGAGAATAGTGCAACTTGTCCCGCTGAATAGCTAACTCAGTTGGCGCATGACTAAAGAAGTGAGCTGTTCCGGAGGTACTTGTCAATTCTCCGCTAGTCTCAGTGCTTACTCCAAAACTGTGTGCACAGAAACTGGTGAAAAAGAGGTGCTGGCACAATTAATACTTTCATTACGCCGAAACTATCGAAAGTCAAGGTGAAAGCAAATTGAGCAGTCGAGCTCAGGAGACATTTACTTTCGATCCCACAATAAAAAAGATGGCCGCTTTTAGTCATAACTGTGATTGCCGTTTAGGTAGCGGGACACCACGCTCAATTGTGAAGAATGTGACAGGGAACAACCTTACCAGCAAAACTTAGTAGGAAGCACTACCTTTTGGCTAATGGCTGATAGGCTACTAATCTGTATTCGAAAACCGTATTTAGAGTTCAACCATTGCGAAGTATGCAATACTATACACTCGCCTAGCGACGGCTTCTTCCTATAAGTAAAGATATAAAAGCAATTAGCACATGACAGTCCATATCCGCGTAGTACTCTCTTAAATAAAAATCGTGCTTTTAACTGCGAAAAATTCTGCATCTTCTTTTCGCATAAGTTATCAGGTTCAACCAATAGCGTTCTTGCGTGGCGTGCTAATTCTGGTATATTCATGAAATGAATAGCCATAAATTTAATGCTATCAGTTTCCCCCCTCCCCAATAATATCTAAAAGCAGTGCGCTTTCTAGAGCACATATAATTAAAACTGAGGCAGGCTGCGAGGCAACAACATTAAGCAAGCAACCCTACACATGACACAAAAAGCTGAAAAAACATGCAAGCGATAAACAGTGTAATCATGCGAAAAACTTACACTGCAAGAGCTATTAGTCCTTTAATCGTCTTACGTACTGGGTTAATCTGGACGTTTGTTAGGGTCAGTTGATCTATGATACTGCTTTTAGTTATGGACCAGCATTATAACTCACTATAAATGCAACTAAGTACAGGACGTTGAAAGTAAATTTGTATACAAGACCGTGTTCAATATTACTTTCTGCGCTATTTCTTTTTATGCCTTTCTCTTTCGGGATTCAAAAAAAGGTTATTGAAGGGTAGGTTACGTAGTATTCCTTAAAACACAGGGAAAGTACGTCTTTTTAAGCATAAACAAAAGTTACCTAACAGAAATGAGACTTGCCTCGGCAAGCTTGCATCACAATTCAGGTACAAATTTCAAAAGTTCAACAGGCATTTGTGAATACCTACGTGGTAACGAAGAGTACCTTGTAATTTAGGAAACAGATACAGAACACCGGAACATCGGACAAACTTCGGCCTTCAACACCTAAGACGCCAAATACTTAAACTTTGAAAACCATTATAAAGGTACAGAAGTATATAAAGTATTTACCTCAGCTGCCACTAAAAGGAAAGCTTTTGCAGCTTTCGTGCCTCTAACGTGATTGTTATTTATAGCTTTTTTTTTCATGCATTCAATCTCTCCCGTTGAATTCGATTTCTTGCAACTCAATATTGATTATAAGCATTGTGATTTCTGTTGATTTTCTTTTTATCATTCTCTGACTCAGCATTTTTCAAGTGTGCGTTTTTTTGTTTGTATTCATGTAAAATAACTGGCAATGTGGTTGGCAATGCGTCTCCCTTCTCTTTTAGTATGCAGCTCATAGTATTACAGCTGGAGAGGGATTTTCAGCGTCTCCTTTTCTATCCGTGTAATTTTTGCGGATAAATGTAAGTAAATAAATGAAAAGTAAAAAGGCAGCAACGAGCAACCACAGTTTGTAAACCTGGCACCTGAATGTCAGAGTACATAGACAGATGCGCTCACTAACTTCGTACTACGTTTTCCCTTTTGACGCGATAGCGTATGCAGCTCGTACGGTCGAAAAGCCGTCGCCGTAGTAGTAGTCGGCACCGCGTTGCGAAAATAATCGGGGGCTGCGTAAAAAGAGATCCTATCATGGTAATTTGTGATTCTAGTGATTGATTATTGATTGGTGTATGATAGGCGATGATGAATTAATGAAACCGATGAAATTGATTATTTAAAGAAGTGAAAAATGGAAAAAAAAATGAGAAAAGAGGAGTTCAAAGGTGTCAAATTAAATGCTCGGAATTAAACGCCAATACTTGATGATAGTAATTAGGAAAATTTAGAGTGTACAATAGATGAAATAATTAATTGATAGAATTTAAAAAAATGCAAAATGTGCTGAAAGCTGTCAAACTGTTCAGAACGGAAAGCCTAACCCAGTACGCTATCGCGCCATACCTTTAAGGCGGAGCTTAAGTGTCCTTTCCAATTTTTTTAGAGCGTAGCTGGCGCTGTCTCGCTCTTTTTGACATCTGCAAAAGAGAACTTCCCAGAACGTGTAATGAATCTGCAAAGTAAGCTCTGAAGAACAAACGAAGCGTTACGCGCAGTCCCTACTACAGAAACATTCTCGTCCAGTCCGCCACTCTACGCGGAGTATTTCAACGGTCAAACGAGCGTCCAGCATTGCTAGTTAAAGCCAATCTGCTTACCAAAAGTACGCAATGACAGATACCCAATATAAGCCGCCTGACAAGCCGCTGTATATCCGTGGTTGGCGAGGTCGGCTTCTCAACCAAAAGTCGCGGGTCCCGCTCAAAACGCGGCGGCCGCGTTCTGATGGAAGTAAAATGCGAGATGTGTGCGTGCTATGCTACGACATTCCAGGTGGTTCAAATTAGTCTGGACCGCCTACTACGGACTCTCTCGAAACCTGTATGTTTCTCATAGCGACGACGTTTTGGGGCGTTATACCCTGTATACCAATACCAATAAGAGCCGCCGATCTGGCATGCGCATATGAATGCTCTTTAGGCATCTACGTTTACTGGGAGAACTATGTTCGGCCATGGCTGCTGTATCTAGACGAAGGGGGTCATGTTATTGTGCGACGACTGCACCACGAACAAGACACTTTCCTTCATGCTGTCCACGTCAGGCTTCGTACTCACAGCCGTCTTCTTTCCTTTAGCGGACAGACAGTAAAAGCGACCGAAATCCGAGGTGTTCACAAAGAAAGCACTGAGTTCAGCCGCATATTTTGATAAATGGTTTACTGGTTAATTTTGTGCTTGTCTGAGACTACGAGTACACTTTCAGGTCTTTGAAGCGAACAGCTTCACTACGCTAGGTAAAGCAGTCGTCGCGTAGGCCGGACAGTGACCTTGAACGAACTTCAGCCCAACCACGTTAGCCGTGTATCATCATATGTGGTACAGTTGGGGTGTCGAACCCTTGACCCATGACCTTTAGTTGACCTTTGACCTGTGACCTTGAGTCGACCTCTGACCTTTGACATTAGGTGACCTTTGGGTTTACCTTTGACCTTAAGAACAACCGATGGGGTGATGTGAAGCCACGTGATGACATCCGATGGGGGTGTCGTAAGACCATGTGATACCACGTCATGGCCACGTGGTCATGTGGGGCTATATAGAACGGCCGTCGCGAGCGTGTAACGGAGCTGCCATGGGCGAGTCTCAGACGCTTAGCAAGCGTGCTTGCTTTTCGCTGAATTCCAGGGTTTTATCTTTCGTTAAAATTTAAGCAGCGCTAACCTTTAGGACGAATACACAGAAGACATGACAGGACGGGCGCTGTCCTGTCATGTCTTCTGTGTATTCGTCCTAAAAGTTAGAATATGCATAACCAACTAGCCCCGCAACGTGTTTTCCAGGGTTTTAAGCCACGGCCAATTTTTTCCCCTGAATATCAATTGCCGACATATTTCGTTTATTCACAAAACTTACTAAAGGCGCATCCTTTGTCAAAAGTTCACAGCCCTTAGGGTTTTGCTTCAAAGTCATGGTGGGTGCGTTTGTAGCCTCCGCGGAAGTCTGAACTTTTTGAGTAGGTCGGACGAGAGCGCCTCTCACCCTCAAAAAATTTGGAACGCTGGCGATGCAAAACAAACCGCACAACATGACCCAGAAGGAAACCCGTTGGGCTCTAAACTTTTGACAAAGGCTGTACGCACAGATAAATAATGACTCACGACGGCACTTTGATTTGGTGGTGTCATTGTCCCCTTCCACAGATGGGTGGCTGGTCTACACCTACGCCCGTAACGAGCTGTGGGTGTACTTCTTCATTACGCTGTTCCTTGCTTTGGTACCTCCAGTCGTGATCAACGCATTTAGCATCAGCTGGCACATTGAAGACAACAGCGCCTCGATATGGAAATGGTTTTTCAGCATAGTTCTGTTCGGCACCATTCAGAGGTGAGTTAACGAACTTCATTACAGCTTACGCCACTGCACAGCCGTTAGGTCCCAGCAGGACAACTACATTAGTTAGCCCACTTTTAAGCAGCCCCACGCCACCAAAAATTTTACTCGTAGTGCATTCTAATGTCAAGCATTGCCCGAAATTAGCCACTACCTGAGTTCCTAGTACAACGAGTTCTAACCGTTCTGAGCCACTAAGCGACCTGCCGTAGTAGCTTAGTGGCTTTAGCCTTTGGTTGCTGATTCACAGGTCGTGAGATCGAATCTCGGCCACAACTGCAGCATTTAGATGCAGGTATACAATGTAAAATCGGCGATGTCAGTACACGTTAGCCCATCAGCCGTGTTGCAAATGGGTCGCAAGCCCCAAGGGTGGCGTTGGCCTGGCGGCCTGGGGCACAGCTGGAAACATCCGAAGGTCCTGGCAAAGGATGAGTCGACTGCCAACAGAACAACTTGTTTATTCTGGCATCGCAAAAGAGCAGCCGGTCAGGGCGACCACGTTACTCGAAGGAAGAAATCGAAGTCTCTTTTTAGCGTCCGGGGCAGCTGCCTTTTATACCCTCGGAGTCGAGGGCAAGAAGGAACGGCTCGGGAAGAGTCGCACGAGACGGCGACGCACGGACATGTTGAGACGTGAAGTGACGCGTCCGCCGGGCCGGCGCCGGTCAGACCTCCTCGCCTCCCAGTTGGGGAGCTCCTCTCCCCGGCTTCCGCGCTTTGACAAGCGTGGGCACCAACATGCACACACACACACACGCACACACGAAGACACGTGGCATTGAAACCTGCCTGGACGCGCTTGGCGGGAGGCGATGCGGCGGCTCTGAACGGGCCAAAATGACCGCCACTTTGAACGAAGCCCCGGCGTCCGTTGCATCCGCGCCGGCTCTACCGCGCGTCGTAGGCGAAACGTAACAGACCGCCCCGCCGGGAGGAGGAGATCCCGATGGTCAGGGGACTGCATCCGCTGTCCGGAGGGATGTCACTCGATGATGCTCGTAATCGAAATCCGTCGTCCCACGGCGTTGCTTGAGCGCAGCGCACAGAGAAGGCCTCGTTCTCAGGTTCAGGTTCACACAGGACACTGCAAAGTGACTTCGGGAGAGTTTCCACTTTTGTTCTCGTTCCCAGCAAGCGTTAGAACTACGCCGAAACGCAACCGCTCAGTCAGCAAGCACGAGACAACCCTCACTGAGCTCTGCCAGGCTCTTTTCCCGTTTTATACTACTGCCTTGTTCAATACAGTAGACAAGCAGCACTCAGAATGCGTCTACAAATTGGAAAATTGCACTAGAAAGCACATCATCACTTTGAAACACTAACAAAAGCAATATGTTAAAAATCCTGCCTCAGGAAGAAAACATCAGTAACAAACAACTTTGAGGCGGATTCCTACGTTAGGGGCCTCGACTTAAGCCATCGGCGTTACCGTTGAGACTCCCCTTTTTGTAACGCACCTCAAAGGAATATTGTTGCAAAGCGAGGCTCCAGCGCAGGAGGCGGCCATTTTTGGGAGAGATGGTCTGCAGCCATTGGAGAGGGCAGTGATCCGTCTCAATGATAAACCTCGAGCCGGCTTGGTAGCATGACCATTTCTGAACGGCCCACACGAGACATGCACACTCTTTCTCGGTGGCGCTGTACGCCTGCTCACGACAGGTCAGCTTACGACTAGCATACAGGACGGGGTGTTCCACTTCTCCATTTTCCCTTTGGCACAGTACAACGCCCATGCCTCGCTCACTAGCATCGCACTGAACAGCGAACCCTTTGGTGTAATCTGGCGATCGTAGCACAGGCTGGCTTGTTAGGGCGCTCTTTAGGTCGCTGAAAGCTCTTTCCTTTGTCTCGCCCCAGACGACTGTTTGGGGCTCTGTTTTTCTTAGAGCATCCGTCAGGGGAGCCGCGATATCGGAGTACCTGGGGATGTACCTCTGATAGTAGCCGGCGACACCTAAGAACGACCGAATATCGGTCTTCGTGCGCGGTTGCGGGAAGTCTCGCACAGCGGCCACCTTTATTTCAGAGGGGCGGCGACGACCCTGTCCAATCACGTGACCGAGGTAGACAACCTCGGCCTGTGCTAATTGGCACTTGGGAGCCTTGACTGTCAAGCCCGCTTCGCGCAGGCGGGTTAGCACTGCCCGCAAGTGTGCCATATGCTCAGACCAGGATGCGGAGAATATCGCTACGTCGTCTAAATACGGTAAAGCAAATTCTTCCTGTCCCCGCAACACTTTGTCCATGAGGCTCGAAAAGCAGTATGGCGCGTTCTTCAAACCAAAACTCAATACTCAACGCGGGAAATATTCAAATATCAATGCGGGTTCGATTCCGGGCGCGGCGGTCGAATTTCGATGGAGGCGAAATTCTAGAGGTCCGTGTACTGTCTGATGTCAGTGCACGTTAAAGAACCCCAGGTGGTCGAAATTCCCGGAGCCCTTCACTACGGCGTCCCTCATAGCCTGAGTCGCTTTGGGACGTTAAACCCCATAAACCCGAAGTTGAGGTTTCGTTAAGCCCGATCTACGACTGAGAGGATGTTCCTAACTGGAAGAGTAATTAATCTCGTATTTAAGAGCAGATTAGACTAAATGTGGCGTTTTATGTCTCCTGAAATCAGAAAAAGCGCAACGTGAATACCAAAGCTTCAAATCCACGGTGTACCTTGCTCTTGATTTCTCAGCATTGCACTGCAGGTTATGTTCGCGAAATTCTCAAGATAGCTACGCCTGAAATTAAGAACGTCGTTATTAGAAAACGAGCATTAATCGACTTTCAGTCCAAATCTATGAACCATTAACTATGGTCAAGGATGCATGTGGTACTGGACGCATGTGGACAACCCTGAAGTAAGAAGAAATAGATTCTCAAAGCTTCGTCAGGTCTGAGATAATAATAATAATAATAATAATAATAATAATAATAATAATAATTGGTTTTTGGGGAAAGGAAATGGCGCAGTATCTGTCTCATATATCGTTGGACACCCGAACCGCGCCGTAAGGGAAGGGATAAAGGAGGGAGTGAAAGAAGAAAGGAAGAAATAGATGCCGTAGTGGAGGGCTCCGGAATAATTTCGACCACCTGGGGATCTTTAACCTACACTGACATCGCACAGCACACGGACGCCTTAGCGTTTCGCGTCCATCGAATCGCTGCCGCCGCGGTCGGATTCGAACCCGGGAACTCCGGATCAGTAACCGAGCGCCCTAACCACTGAGCCACCGCGGCGAATTGAGATATACAGCCAGCTCGTAAATTGAGGAGGTCAGATGCTCACTTTTTCATCGCACCATTAGTCGTGTTGTTCAAGTTCTTTTCTTCCCGCCAGGAACTGGGCGATCTTTCTGGCCGGTTGCAAGGCGCAGAAGACCAAGGACCAGAAAGACTTCCGCGTGCTCTACCGCCACAAGAGGGACCTGTGTGTGCTGGACCTGTACAAATCGTTCCTGAAGTCGGCACCACAGCTGGTGCTACAGCTCTACATCATGCTTGACACCCAAGACTGGCGTGTTCCTACATGTAGGCACTGTAACGTATGCGCAGCATGCACAGCGCCTCGACATCCTCAAACGCCCCGTCATCAGTTTTCAATAGACATCACCACTTGCCAGCCTCTGCGAGGCACGAACGAGTTAGCGCGCTTCCGACCCACCCTGAATTTCACCGGTCGTTTCTTTTCTCACTATCGTGAATTTCCTTCCTGCGGTCGTCCAAGTAAAAACGTGGTGCTGTGAGAAAAGAGTTTGAAGAAGCTGTACGGCACTGGCCCCCACAGTAAACCTCTAGGAAGATATATATCTTAGACGAAGGCGTACCGTAATTAATTTCAGTGCGCAAGCACAAAGACTCCGCCCCCCCCCCCCCTATCTCGCTGATTTCGCCACTGTCTGCCCGGCCACCGGATTGCGAGTAAACTGCCCCCCGTAGCAGGTACAAGAGCTCAGTTAATGATTGGCAGCGAGAGGTTTCTCAGGAAGAGCAACCTGAGTCTAACAAACACCACCGGTGGCTGCAGCTGCAATAGCAGAGCAGCAGCGCATCGCGTAAGCGCTGCACCACTGCGCAGAGTGGTACGAAAACTCCCAGCGATCGATGAATGTAAAGAATGGCCATTTCCGCATATATCAGTATGAACCCAACAAAGGTATCGTGTTTTCGCCGATTTTCCTCTCAAGCCTGCCTGACCTCGAAAACTGATACTGAAACCGAAGTGAAAATCGATGTCCTATAGGGTGGTGGTAGTGGTTTTATTAAAAATAATAGTAAAAAGGAAGGAAAAGATTTTTGCTAGCCCCGGCATCTGCCATCGATACTGAAGCACCTGAGCTGGGGCAGTGGAAATGAAGGATAGCAGGCAGAATGGAGAAGTGAAATGAAAGAGGTGAGGGGACAGGAATAGAGGACAGGGGGAGAAGTAATATGTACAAACTATTTACACAATAAGAAATGTGTCCAGGTTGTGCGTGTGATTAGTTCATTTTAGAGGAATTAAATCACACACGCGCACAGCACTGTGTAGGTTTCCTCCAGGGCGCAAAATTCGCATTTGGCCTAACGACGCTAAATCGTTCTTTTTTTTATTTCTCGTTTGAGACATACACTTGCATAAGGTGCTGCCGCTGTAGCCAGCACATCTGTAGTCATCATCGTCAATTATAATCGCCATCGGCCGGGCTACTTCCACACCCCAATAAACGCACCTCCTGCAAGGACGCCTTTCAGGCAGACCCTACGCGAGCTACGGCAGCCTTTGTCACGAAGTGGGAGCACGCCGCTAATGGGCTCCACAATCTGAGTTACCAATTCTCGGTGAGGAGAGACAAACACCTCCACCCAGGTGCCAGATCTTAAGCAGGGCCAAGTGGTCAACCGGCCATAGGTCCACGCCTGACAAGCCGCTGACCGGAGGCGCGACACAGGAGTCGAGAATAAGAGTTCGCAGAATTTAATTAACAAAGAGAAACAACACACTTACCATGTCATCAAGAATAACAGATCATAGGCACAGGACCGACGGAACGGATTCTAGATTTGACACACAGCGTCTAATACGACAGCCGAGAGGAATTACAGCAACCTTCTGTTGGGCCTACTTGGTGCATGATGAAAATACAGATGATTGATGTGCGCAAAACATAAGACTGAACGACGTAGACGGGAGAAACACAAGGACAAATGCCAAGCACTTTTGAAGGGCAGAATTGAGGATAGAGTTCATAAATGTGGGAGTGGCGGGGGCTTAGCTGTTCGGGTGGTCGAGGTCTTGACCGAGATGGGCGTCGGGCTGTCGATGTCGGGCCCCCGGAGTCGCTGCTCGCTGGACCGGCACTTCGCGACGAGCCGACCACCACTCGGATGACACTTCGCACACACGCGCGGTTAGTCAGCACACCACCACCTCCAAGATCTCCAGCTCGACTACTCTCCGCCGCATTCCACAGTCGCCCCGTAGCGTCCCCCCCCCTCTCTCTCTCACCGTCCTGGACAGCCCGGGACCGACGAATCAGAGGCTGCGACGAATCGTAAACTATCACGCCGAAACGTCCCGCGCCGAGCCCCTGGCTGGCCCCGCTGAAGCCCGAGACGGAATTCCGCGTACAAGAGGTCACTGGCCAGGCAACTGCTTTCTCGCGGTCTGAGACCAGAAAGCAAAAACTGTGTGTGTGTGTGGGGGGGGGGGTGAGGGAGGAGGGGAGGGGTCTCTGTCGCCCGGCTCAACCGCCGCGGGTGAAAATCGCAACCAGCTCGAATTCTGTTTCAGCCTTGCCCCATAAAATGTCGTAATCCTCTGTTCCTATCTAATTCTATGCCAACCCTCGGTATCCAATCCATTGTCCTAGCAGGACATCGCTCATCTGTTCGCCGAAGTACTTGTCCTGCCTAAGTCTATTTTCCTCTCTCCATCTTTCTTAGGATACCATGAACTCGTGTTATTTTCTAATTCTCGCTTCCTACCAAAATTATTCCTTTCGTTTTCGTTTCCATAACTGGCTGCGCTGTTGTTAATCCGTATTTAAGCCGCTGCACACAGTGCTTTATAGCATTATGAAGCCGAGCACCAGGTCTCGGGTCGATTCGCGGCAGCAGCAGCCGCGTTTCGATTAATGCGAGCGGCATAAGACACTCGTGTGCTGTGCGCTGTAAGAGAGTGTTGAAAAAAAAAATCCAACTCCTCCAAACTAATTCAGAGCCCTCCACGACGGTCACACTTGTAATCTCACCGCCTCCTTCATCGTTTCCATCACGGCGTGATTCGAGACCCCACTTTCATCGGGGCAGTTAAAGCACGTTTCCTTTCTCCATATCTAGTTTTCCATTACCATGCAGCAGTAATGCAGATTTATGCTGGCGGAGGATCAGTGGTTAGAGCGTTCGTCTACTGAGCCGGAGTACCTGGTTCGAACCGGGCCGCTGCGGCCGTGTTTAGGGGCGGGGGGGGGGGGGGCAAAACGTTAAAATTATTGGTTGTGATCGGTTACCGGGAAATGGAAGGAGCGGTAACTGTCTCTTCTTGGTGGAGGCCTCAACCGCTCTGTGAGGGAAGAGATGAGGGTGGGAGTGAAAGAAGGGGGGAGAGAGATGAATAAGTGTCGTAGTGGAGGACTCCTGAAAGAATAATCTCGACCATCTGAGGATCTTTGACATACCCGCCGCGGTGGCTCGGTGGACTCCTGAAAGAATAATCTCGACCATCTGAGGATCTTTGACATACCCGCCGCGGTGGCTCGGTGGGTAGAGCGTTCGGCTACTGATCCGGAGTTCCCGGGCTCGAACCTGACCGCGGCGGCTTCGATGAGCCAAAACGCTAAGGCGCCCGTGTGCTGTGCGATGTCAGTGTACGTTAAAGCTCCTCAGGTGGTCGAAACTATTCCGGAGCCCTCCACACTACGGCACCTCTTTCTTCCTTCTTTCACTCCCTCCTTTATTCCTTCCCTTATGGCGCGGTTCAGGTGTCCAACGATATATGAGACAGATACTGCGCCATTTCCGTCCCAAAAAACCAATTATTATTATTATTATTGTTATTATTATTATTATTCACTCCCACCTTCGTCCCTGTCCTCACAGCGTGGTTGGGGTGTCCACAGAGAAGTAAGACAGTTTCTGCGCCTTTCGTTCCCACAAAACCAGTTTTCATTTTCTTTTCTTTAGAAATTGGGGCGCATCTATGTAACACAACCAGACAGCGCACCTCGTTCCTCCCTACATTGCCTGCACGTATGAGGTGTCCATGAAGAGAGAGACAATTTACTGCATCCTTCCTTCGCCCGTAACCAGTTAATTTTATTCTATGGAATTTCAAGGCCCCGCTCCACCTGGATAATCACTGAAAATTGAAAATTTATTGTTTGGGAAAGGATATGGCACATGTAGTATCTGTCCCACATCTGGGCGGACGCCTGAACCACGCCATAAGGGTAGGAACAAAGGTCGGACTGAGAGAAGAAAATAAGAAAGAGGTGCCGTAGTGGAGGGCTCCGGAATAATTTCCACCACCTGGGGATCTTCAACGTGCACTGACATCGCCCAGCACACGGGCGCCTTTGCGTTTCGCCTCCATCGAAACGCGGTCGCCGCGGTCGGGTTCGAACCCGGGTACTACAGATCAGTAGCCGAGCACTCTATCCACTGAGCCACCACGGGGGGTGATAATCATTCCATTGGCAAGATTGTTGAGGATATGGATGAAAGCATAGAAGTTCTTTGTTACGACATCCTGTTCTGACAACGTTAGCCAACCGATAGTGCACTGTAGAGCTGCCTCCGTAACACTCTGCGCAGTGATCTCCTCCTTACGAGCCATAACTGTGCTGCCGTGGTGCATGGCAGCCTACGACAGAACCGAGCGGCGCTGCCGTCCAGAGGAGCCGGAGATTCCGTTGACCGGCACGATCCTGCAGTTTCTGTGGAGATTTGGAACCGTCGGATCTCGGATCGGCGCCATGGTACTTCGCGGAATAGTGGACGACGCGTGGGCAATTTTTATTTTTGGTGAGTATTACGGTGTGTCGGAAACATTTAGTGCAGCAGCGCTTAGAAGGACACTCGGAACCTTGTGTGCCAATCGGCTGTTTCCGAAGAACTCACTCCCATGCTTTCAAGCGCTCTGTTTGCCTTGAGTCCCCATTCTGGCGCCCTTGCGCCCGCTCTCACCGCCGCTGTAGCTCCTGTTGAATGGCGTAATTTACAGGTAACTTTATTCCTCCGGCGCTAAGCACGCACATCCTTTGTCAACTCCGTACCTGAGCCCTGAGCCGCAGGCGGTAGCAGGATGGTAAATACTGAAACAATGTAAATTACGCGAAGGTTGAAGTAATCCAGGGTTTGACGGAACGCCATCTTTTCAGGTAGTAGCATGGTTGAACAAATCTTGGGTCACTGACCAATTGTCAAGAAACAGTTGACGTTCCGGAACCCCTACGGGTTCCTTGTTCACAATGAAGAACCGACCTAGTTAGTTGACGTTTCGGAACCCCTACAAGTTCCTTGTTCTCAATGAAGAACCGGCCTAGTTAGCTGACGTTTCGGAACCCCTACGGGTTCCTTGTTCACAATGAAGAACCGACCTAGTTGGTTGACGTTTCGGAACCCCTACAAGTTCCTTGTTCACAATGATGAACCGGCCTAGTTAGCTGACGTTTCAGAACCCCTACGGGTTCCTTGTTCACAATGAAGAACCGACCTAGTTAGTTGACGTTTCGGAACCCCTACAAGTTCCTTGTTCACAATGAAGAACCGGCCTAGTTAGTTGACGTTTCGGAACCCCTACGGGTTCCTTGTTCACAATGAAGAACCGACCTAGTTAGTTGACGTTTCGGAACCCCTACAAGTTCCTTGTTCACAATGAAGAACCGGCCTAGTTAGCTGACGTTTCGGAACCCCTACGGGTTCCTTGTTCACAATGAAGAACCGGCCAAGTTAGTTGACGTTTCGGAACCCCTACGGGTTCTTAACTGTAAACAAGTAACCCGTAGGGGTTCCAAAACGTCAGCTGTTTCTTGACAATTGGTCAGTGACCCGACTTGTTTAACAATGTAAACTACATTCATGTGGCCAAAGAGAGTTGCTTGAAATCTCATGACCACCTTCTATCATGACCACCCTGGTCTACCATGGTAGCATGGTCTTTGACCTTCACCTTTGATTTTGACATCGAGCCACCCCCAAAATCTTGCCCCCACCCATTCCCGAAATTTGACCTTCGCTTATTTTGGTCAGAATCGATGTCTAACCATAACTGACAACGCCCAACACGTTGGTGACCTCCAAGTTTGGCCCGGGCCACTCCCGGAATTTTACCTTGGCCGATATGGACCAAAATCTGTGTCCAACCATAATTCAGCGTCCCGACACTATGGCCACCTCCAAATTTGGGCTAGGCCATTGACAAAACTTGACGTTGGTGGTTTGGGAATGCTTTCGTACTCTAACAGGTTTAAACAAAGTTCAAACCTTGACAGTGTTTTTGCTGTCCAAATTCCTGTGACATATTTTTGCACACTTTTCCTCTCTCACGCATACCGAGTGCTGCTAAGAGTTTCTCGTTGGGCGGTCACAGTTTCCTGCAGCGCACGCGTGCTGAATTTGGTCTCATAAAAAAGTAAGCTTGAATGTATGCGGCCACACTCGCTGCCACGTTGACCACTGGTCATTCTTATTCAATTTTTTTAAAAGGTACCCACTTCCTCGTGACAACCTTCTTCGCGATGGTGGTCACTCAACTCATGGTCAAGAAGAAGGTGGCAGCAGACGCGCCGTTTTGGCAGAAACTGGCGCATGGGATTGCCATGGGCGCCGGCTTCACATTCTGCTTCATCAACATCGGTGATTCCCTCAGCAACAACGTGGCGTTGGCTGGTCTCATCCTCATGTACACGTACGCCGGCGAGGAAAACCTGGAGTCAATCCTGACCTACCACAGGGAGTGGACGAACGGCGGCTACCACCTGCACGGAAAGATAGCCATGGCTGCAGTGGGCATAAGCTTCCTCATTGGTGAGTTATGCCATTCGAAGACCCCAAAAAATTAGCTGCGGTTTAACTACTCCTGAACATGGTTAGAGATCGAAAGCTGCGGTGTATCGGGCAAGTAAACGTGGCTTGGCGTCTGTAACGTTGAGCGCGTTGCGCACACTGGATATAGGCAGCGCGCCCACCCTGCCACCCTGGCAGGTGGCAGTTCCATTCATGGTTGATCGCGAGAGGTTGGGCACCCAATGAACGCAGCGGCCTGTTATACCGCCCTGTACCGGCGAATCGAGAGGTCAAATGTCAAGTGGTGCGACACCAAGGTGGACAACATACGGTATAAGGCCTATAGCCACACTTGACCTCTGGCTCACTTGATGGTCAACCGACAACGCATGGTGAAATCGGCTTCACCTAGCGTAGTGAAGCTTTCGCTTGAATAAATACAGTTGATTCGAACCATTGGCTCACTTTCTTGGGACGACTAGGTCGGTCAGTGTTTTCTGGACGAAGTCTTCGAGACGACTGCAGCCGGAGTTTTCAATGCTCGTAATTTTTTCCGCTAAATAAGAAAGAAATCGCATTAATAATCGTTCAGCCTCTGCGACTTTTGATAAGGAGCCTGTTCATCCGTGATATTAGGGAACAGTTATTTTTCTGTGATGAAAAAAATTGAGTATATGTGACAACACCCGGATTGTAGACTAATAAAGGTAGAACTATAGTGGAGATAAAGACAACTAAGCGCACTGACTGCTGCGTATGCTCAAAGGTCTTTGTCCCAAAAAAACTCATTTTAAGTTACGACTACTTCCACTATATATCCGTCGCTATTAAACACCCTGTTCTAATTCGACCTGGAAGCCCTCCGAATCAATTTACTATATTGCCCCATTGTCAATCCTCCTCGTGCTCCTTCATGGGCTGTCCGACAACTTTTGTAAGAAAAACGAATTAGTATTTTTCAACAAATAAGTACGTCAGTGTTAATGTCTCAAAACGTATTCGAATACAGAATAATTCTCTTCGTTTGGCGTAACATTCTACTCGTACGTAGCTATTTTCTTAGTGACTCCGTGATAAAAGCAGTTAATACGTAAAAATACTATAGGGGCTCTTATTACTGAAACATGATCTTGCGCTCCCTGTATTGTCACATCATTTCCGGCGCGAGCCCGTCTCTTGAACGCCACAAACTATGCCAAAACTCTCTCCCGCAAAGATCAAATAATTCCCGTAACCATTACCAAAAAAATGGCGTTCGCGGATCCCGACACGAGCGTGTTTGACCTGTGTGCGTCGTGATGGCAATCGGTTACCAAAGACAACACACCACATCTGCCGACGAGAATGTCCCCACTCAGCTCCGCTTTCCTTTTCAAGAAACCAAAAATCTTTACCGTAAAACTTTTTGTTCACAAAAATGAGGAAGCAGAGTTTCCACAAAAGGCTGAAGTGACTGATTTTTCTTTCACCTTAGCCTTCAGCTCTTCTGGATATTCTTATTTGCTATGTACTCACATACTGCGTATGTGTCACAATATGTCGACGTCTGCGCTGTCGTATATAGTGAGGAGCGTTCGTAAGGACCGTAGCCACTTTCCCTATTGAACACGGCAATAATATCAAGTATGGTGGACACGAATTCAGACGAAAGAAAAGAGCGAAAAGTGCAGTCGATGTATTTTTGCCCAATGTCAATCAAAAAGTGCAAACTACTAACGCAAAAAGGCTTAAGCCGTATCTTGTGATCGCAATGAAGCTGTGTCTGTTCTCTATTTCTGCCGTTAGAATGCCGTTATCACTTAAAACCGGCAGCAGAGAAAAACCAGGCACAAGGAAGAAACACGCAGACGTGGACGAGGCTGCACTGACAAGTGAAGTTCTATTAGGAACGCCGCATAATATACACTGAAGAGTCAACACATGATTATCTGTTTGAACCACTGCGCAGGTTGCGCAGGAAATCCACTTCATGCGTCAGCTCGCCTTCAGAGTGCATATCGAAGTAAGAAGTGGATTTCCTGCGCAGTGATGCAAACAGGTAATGATAATAACTCATGTGTTGACTCTTCCAGTGTATATTATGCGGCGTTCCTAATAGATCTTCAGCATGCAGCCTCGTCCACGTTTGATGGTTTATGGTTTATGGGGGATTTAACGTGCCAAAGCGACTCAGGCTATGAGGGGCGCCGTAGTGAAGGGCTCTGGAAGTTTCGACCACCTGGGGTTCTTTTACGTGCACTGACATCGCACAGCACACGGGCCTCTAGAATTTCGCCTCCATCGAAATTCGACCGCCGCGGCCGGGATCAAACCCGCGTCTTTCGGGCCGGCAGCCGAGCGCCATAACCACTCAGCCACCGCGGCGGCTCGTCCACGTTTGAGTGTTTCTTCCTAATTGTGTCTGGTTTGTTCTCTGCTGCCGGTTTTAAGCGATCATGCACCAACTAGCTCAACAATCCACCATATTAACGTTTAAATGCCGTTATGGCGCTAAAAATTTTAAACAGAATATATGTTTTATGATGCGGCATTTACGATGCCCGACTTAAAATTTTGAAAGCAACAGAACTGTTCAATTCGGTTTACCTGCACAGACTATACTGATCCTTCAGAAGTGCTACTTAATTTGAAAAAAAAAGATACTACTTTCTCGATTTTTCTTAATCACAGTGAAACTGCCATGCCCAATTTCACGGAACTTTTTTACATATTAGCCTAGAGCACATAGACACCATGCAGCATTCTCGTTTTTCTTGCGGCAGTAAACGCAACTGAGAATTTCATACCCTCGCCGAAATACTGAGACATCCTTTATAAAAATTCTCTATAGACTTTCTATAGACTTTTATAGACTTTATAGCCATCCTTTAGACTTTAACTCTTGCTTATAGATAGCCTATAGACTATCTATAGACAAAGGTCTACTAAAAGTGCATGGTCATAAATCTATAGATTTTCTATAGACTAGTCTATATGATTTGTCTGTAGAAAGTCTATCGACTTCATAGACTGAAGCATATAGACAGTATATGCACTGCGTAAAGAAATTTTTGTAGGGGATTCCCGCTCTTATTCTCTGCATGGACAGCGAAAGACTCGAACGAACTTCTGAAGATATTCTTCATAGCACTACCTTAGAACGGCTCACAGAAAAAACAGAGCCACGGAAACATAGCGCTTTACTTGTGCAGAATTTCTTTTAGGTGTCTACAGCTTTTAGTCTATTACTTCCTTATTTGAATAGCATTTTCCATTATATGTCGTCACGTTATTCTTTGGTTTTTCCCATTTTTTATTTATGTGCATCTTTTTCCTCTGCGGATGATTAGTATTCTTTCCTTGTACAGTATACCGTAATTTGGTGCGCTCATTGCATTTTAACGCTGCTGCCAATATCTGTAATTTCGTTTGTTATAAGTGTCTTTCATTCTTCATAATTCCAAATTCAGCTTCCAGCATATTTTATTCTGGAACCTGATGTATCCCACCCCTCATGTAATGTCCCACCTTTGATATGTCTTAAACATTCCAATGCTCCAAAATAATGTAAAATAATGTATCTCACCGCAGGCGTGGGCTGTATGTGCTGGTACCGCAACAGCTACCACCCAGCGTGCGAAGTCTCCTTGTTCCCCAGCAGGACCCCGCTTGGTGAGGACGTCGACAAGCAGGTAATACCAGCGAGGGAAAGCGAAAACAGACTAAGTGAACCTGCGCTGCCAAGGTGGCACTGCATTTGTTCCATTCGGTGACTCAAAACTGCTTTTGTCAGCCGCTTGGGCCGCTGCAAACGCGAGAACACAGTCTGCGCGATTAGATACCCGCGTTTGGCTGACAGCATTCATTGCCTAGCTTCTCTCGACGTAGCCCAGATAGCTGACGCACGGCACGTGCGCCTTCGACCGAGCGCGGAGGCTCACGCCAATAAGCGCCTGAAGGTGGCGCGGAAAAGTACTAAGAGTACTACCCAAAACTGCTTGCTCTTCTCGCTAGGCAGTGTGTTATGGCGCTGCAATCGGCACCCCAAACTTCAGCGCAAGTTCCCCATTGTCACTTTTACCGGGGAAAAAGTGATAACGAGAGCTGCACCCTCTGAACGCAACCCTCCACCACAGCGTGTGCACCCGCAAAGTTACCACGTGGCTAAGTAACACGGTAATACATAATGGGACATAATGGTAGTACATAGTGGTAATACATAACGGGACAAGCGATTAAACACAGGACCGCCAGTAGAAGACGTACCCAGGACAGCGCTGGACTGATAACTCATGTTTTATTGAAAGCTGGTCAAGCCAGTAAGCCAAACTACGCATGCGTAGCAGGCGCGGAAACAACCCACGTGCAGAGTCACCTAAACCCGAGTAAACTTCAGGCACCCAAAACTGTAGACATTTTCATCGTTGTCTGACTACGCCCTCTGCAGGGCAAATGTCTCTCCAGCGTAAATACCCCAGGCAGTGTAGCTTAACATGGCACATGTCGGCTTGGCAAGCTTTGGTCCCCAAAGAAGTGGTAAATGGCTGCACGTAATAGGGGACCTGAAGCGTCTCTCTTCCATCACAATGTAACACTATGTTTTTCCTAATATCTTTTTTTTACGTTAGACCCGGAGCAATGAAATATCCAGTATCTTTGATTTGCGTTTGGTTTAACTAACGCCTTTAGACCGCAGCACAGAATTATGTGAACAATTTTGAACAAGCCAGAAATAATGAGAGCTGCCTCCAGTTGGAGGTGTGCTCCCAGTTTGGCTCATTTGAATGTATTATAAAAATATCACGAAGACAGAGTATTCTTGGAAAGCTTTGTAAGCCGTTGCGCAGCATTCATGCGCCTGGCATCCCAAATGCTGCCTCGCTCTCAAATCGCTTCGCTACTCCCTGCTTATGCCCGTGGCTGTAAGGTGACTGTATCTTCCTCATATAAAAACATTAGGAAACGAATTACAGTAAAACTGTAAGCGCTTTATTCTAGATACAGCTATTCGTCCTGACTGAGCGCAAATGGACTGTGACTTTGGTAAAGAATTTTTAGAAGGTGTTGTGGTTGGAGACGTCCATCCAGTAACTGACACTACTCTCTTGAGGCCGCAGTAAGTAATGCGTAATGGTAAGGACAGGATTAATTGGGGAGACATCGGAAATGCCTTAGCCCTGCAGTGGGCGTAGTAACGGTGACGATGATACTGATTGGTTCCTAAGCTACCAGTCAGCAGTCTGAAGCTATTTCCCCTTTAACTGTCATTACTTTCATAGCATCACATCGGAAGATCAGCGATTCGTTTCACTATTGACCAACGTAAATCTTCAGTACGCACTTGCAACTTATATTCTCTTCACCTGTAACTGTGGCTTGGGGGAAATCATTACCGGATTACCGGCTGCAACAAATTAACAAAATATTGTTGTGTGTGTTGAAGTGCCTTAATTGGTTGATGGCTGGTTTTGTGAAAGAGGCTCGTGTTAGTTTCTTGCAGTTAAGCACTTTTGGCTTCACATTTCTTATTGTGTAAATAGTTTGTGTATATTACTTCTCCCCCTATCCTCTCATCCTGTCCCCTCACCTCTTTCATTTCATTTCTCCATTCTGCCTGCTATCCTTTATTTCCGCTGCCCCAGCTCAGGTGCTTCAGTATCGATGGCACATGCCGGGGCTAGAAAAAATATTTTCCTCCTTTTTACTATTATTTTAATGAAATAAACCACTACCACCAGCTGTGCACATTTAAACAGTTTTTTTAATCATACGATCTAAGTTCGGTACTTCCCACGTTTATTTCACAATATTAAATCTAAAATCTTGGTGCACCGGTTTTGTCGAGATCTTTACTTCACTAAGAGAGAAAAAAAACGTAATCGTAATCGCTATTGCAAGGTTTTCCTCATTTCCACAGAGTAATTAACCCGAATCACGGTACTATACCTGCATCTCTCCCGATTTTCAAACTATTGCGGTAATCTTCCCGCCTTTTGCTCGATTCATCCAAGGCCTAACCGCGTAAATTAAATGTTGAAGCGTGTGGTCTAGTATGCCACGTGATGCATTTGGCCCCTGCAGAACCTGAGCCGCAGGCCATGGGCTCTTCAGCCTTTGAGGAAACGGTTTAGTTCCAGCCCTCACCGTCAATGTGACCCCAACCGCATGCATACCATGGTGCCGCTATGTCATTAAGCCACTGCTGCACTCCTAACGCTTTAAATCCTTTAACCGTCAAAGCTAGCCCTCTTTGCGGGTGCACAGCAGGAGCCTCATGACACGGCTTTGTGACTGCTATGATAACTAGTGATGTCACCCGGAAATTTCTGGAATCGATTGCGCCGCAATATTCACAGCAGCCTGGAAAGTCAAAGTTTTTCTCATACGACCACAAAAGCAAGTGATTTTACCAAATAACATATTTTGCACGCGATTTTATGACCAAAGGTCTCTCTCTCTTTCCTCCAGGCTGCTGGAAACCCCCATCGTGATGATGGTGAGGCACGCAGCGACGAGACTCCTGCGGACGAACGCACCCGTATACTTTCGACGTTTGCACAGTGCGAAAACATTGCAGTTCGGCGCTGACGACGATTCAGCAATAGCCTTACGCAGCACGGTTGTGTAAGGCACGCCTGAAAGATGCGTTTCATCTTATTAATTCATCCGATAATAAATGCGAAATATCTGTGACTCTTGCCTTTTTTTCAAGCTCCATTCACGCGCGACAAATACAAAACAACTGTGGTTGTCCACGCATAGTCTAAGTAACTGTGCAAGATATTCGCCACATTTTGGAAACAGCTTCAATGGATGAGGTACAGGGTTGGTAAAAAGTTCCCAGGACGCAGGGTATATCCTGGCACTTAAGATGCCAACGGAGCTATCAAGGCAGGCAGATACTTCTTTTACCCTATGCAGATATGTTTAGCTTCGGGAGTGTCGTAACTACTTGACTACAAAAGCAGACCTTGTGGCCTGGGAATTTTTGACCGATCTTGTAGGCGTTTTATAAAGGTCCAGCGCCTGTCTGGGGAATGTGTGCAAATAGAGATTACAAACATATTGCAAAGGAATGTCCTGAAGCAGTCACAATATGACAGCGTTACACCAAGGAAAAGCTAAACGGCCCTCAATGCATCTGCCACGCATGCGCAACAGTTGTCCGTACATCCTATCGTTGTTACTCATGCTGCAGTCTCCCTCAACACCTATGTGCTGGTGCATTTGCGGTCTGGTGCACGTGGAGCAATTAATTTGAATTGGTTCGTGCTGCCGTGAGGAACGCCGAGCCTTGCTACCAACCTGGAAAGGCAGTGTGTACCGACGACCATCATCATCATCATCATCATCGTCATCATCATCATCATCATCATCATCATCACCATCAGCCTTACTACACCCACTGCAGGGCAAAGGCCTCTCCCATGTCTCTCCAATTAAGCCTATCTTTTGCCAGCTGCATCCACCTTTTGCCTGCAAACTTCTTAATCTCATCCGCCCACCTAACCTTCTGCCGCCCCCTGCTACGCGTACTTTCTACCGACGACCAGTGTTGTTTAATTTGTGTTCTCTGATGGCTCACGAAATCAGAGACGGGCGGCAGTTCAGCTGCATCTCCTAAAGCTTTCAGAGGAAGATAACATCTTATGCTGTAGCAGAAGCGACTGTGAATCCCATCTGTCAGCACAAAATGCAGGCGAAGCAAATGCCTACAATATTTTAGTAGAAGCGACGCCGCCGGCGCAGTATCACTGCAACCGCCAACACTGCCGTTTAAAGTAACGTTGTGACAAACGGCCCTTAGCAGATGCTGAAGCTGTAGGTACTGTGAACGCACATATTGTAAACACGAAGACAGGGGTTAGCTCGGGTGATATAAATTCTCAAAACTTTTGTAAAAAGAAGGATGCCTCATTTTAAAACCGTTGAAGGCATTGAATTGGCTTAATGTGTGGAACATTCTTGAAAAAAAAAATTGTTTGACTAGTGTAATATTCCAAGGTACTGCTTTGGCGATCTTAAAAGTAATGAATAATGATCCAATGTATCTAAAAACCTTTTTTATATTTTCTTTGCACAGAATAGAACTGAGACAGCGTAGAAAGAAGTTGAGTTTTGGGGACCTTTTATATAAGTCTAATTATGCTCCACACGAAGGCAATGTCTGAGGGCTGTTGAGGTCGTGGTAATAAATACGAATAGATACTTTATCTGTATTTTGAATTTCAAGGTTGGCCTCTTCAAATCCAAGCATGTCTGCCTTCTTGGCAAATGCTAGCAACATTTTTATATCCTCGCAAAAAACACTGGTAAGGCATAATAATTTGGCCCTATTTCGATGAAGGAGAACTTGAAAAACGCCCGCGTGATGTTCGATGTTAGCGCTCGTCGAAGAAACCCAGATCGTATAAATTACTTCGGAACCCTCCACTACGGCTTCCCTCACAGACCATTTGTCGCTTCAGGACATAAACCCCAAAATTTACTTGCAACTTTCCCTTTTACCCAAGCACAAACACGCATTGTTACGATAACTGCTGCACGGCGTTGTTCAAGACAATGAGGAACTTTTAGCAGAATAATATATTTCAAGGGTTTTCGTAGCTATCGACATTTCGTTATCAACGGACGTAATGCTTAGTGCAAATTAAAGCAAGCACAGTCAAGAATAGGAGCACGAAACAGTGCAGCTTTGCAAATTTGGCTGCATCGCGCGAAAATGCATGCGCTTTCGAAAGCATGCAGGCAAAGCAACCCCTTCAGTGCACGTAGCGAGCCGTAAAAGCCAATTTTTGTCGAGCCATAGCGGCGAGCGAAGGTAATCGCGTTTTAGAAATTCCAAAAACTGACATGGCTATTACAAACGACCGGCTACAAGTTTCCAATTGCAACCAGTAGCCTAAGTAATAGTTCAAAAGGTAATCATCATAAATTAGTTAAGAGGATAAGTAGTTAACATCATTTACATGTTTTACGATGTCTTCTAACGCAGGTATTATTGTACCGCAGAAGCCGCCTTCATATCTGAAAAAGACTATTTAAAAAAAATGGTTCACTTAAGTTGAATCATCAATGGCAAAAAAAGGGCATTACTTGGATGCCAATGGGACGGTTATATTGTGGCTTTAGAGAACTGATGGAAAGCCGCCTTAGACTGGTAAATATAAGTAGTTATGTGTAATTAGCTTGTACGTACCCACAACGGTTCTTGAGATAAACAGGATCACCGAGGAGACAGTCCCGCATGCGTTCAGGAATGTGAATCTGCAACCCATCATTTCTGGCGTGGACAAAAAAAAAAGTAGCCTCTAAAGCTTGACTCCAAGAAACATGCTTCTCCCGTGAGCGCAGTCGAATCTGGGCTCGAGGCCAGGGGTGTAGCAAAGTGACTGCAAAGTGACGTGATGCCGCGTGCAGAAATCGCGGGCAGGAAACGCCACGGTTCCGGTCGACTTCTCTGCACAAAGCTTCCTGGTGCACCCGGCTTTGTGCGCTCAAATAGAAGCTTCTGAAAACATAAGCCGGGGGTGGACTTCCCGGTTTTCATGTTTTTAAATTAAGTGGTATTTTTTTAGTGTTTATTTCAGGACTGAGAGTCATTGCGGTAACTTGTTCCTCACATCGGCAAAGCGGAAATCTGACTTTGCATCTTTGCACCACGCGCGCGTATCCCACATTTCGGCCATCTTTCACCACTCCTTCGGATGTGAATCACTAGATAGCAGGTAAGAGGTAAACCTTATCATTTTACGTAAGCTTACAAACCAGAAAAAGCACTCTACGCTAATGGCGTAATGCGTAAAAAACGTTCGAGGACTCCTATGCTGCGCTTATTAGTTGACGCGATAGCGTACGCCGTTTGGTGCGTCATCTGATGCTGATGCGACTCTCTAGAACTTTTTTGACGAGATTCTTTTATTAGGACGACGATATACACCGATACTTAGCATCAGCAAATATTGTCTTTCCATTCTCACCAGACCCGCCGCGGTGGCTCAGTGGTTAGGGCGCTCGACTACTGATCCGGAGTTCCCGGGTTCGAACCCGACCGCGGCGGCTGCGTTTTTATGAAGGCAAAACGCTAAGGCGCCCGTGTGCTGTGCGATTTCAGTGCACGTTAAAGATCCCCAGGTGGTCGAAATTATTCTAGAGCCCTCCACTACGGCACCTCTTCTTCCTTTCTTCTTTCACTCCCTCCTTTATCATTTCCCTTACGGCGTGGTTCAGGTTTCCAACGATATATGAGACAGATACTGCGCCATTTCATTTCCCCAAAAACCAGTTATTATTATTATTCTCAACAGTTTGGCACCTTTCAACTGATTTTTTTAAACTGTGTTGATTAATTAAGTGATGAAGTACCGGTTGCGGCAGGTATTTGAGAACAAAGTTATGTCCACGCGCAAACGGACACAGATACTGGGGAGCGATAGTTTAGGACCAGTTAACATTGTCTACAGGTAGCTATGCATGCAATGAATTTTATTATTCAATGAAACCGCCAAGAGCAGCAACCACGGACTCCACATGCGGTCGAAGCCGACCACAGGCAGTGATGAGGTGAATCTTCGGAACATTCGCCATTGCATCAACAACAGCGCCTCTTAGGGCCGCAATGGTGTTGTGTGGGTGTCTATTGGACTCCCTCTCAAACACGCCCCATACGTAATAGTCCATTGGGTTAAGATCTGGGAAGCTGGGAGGCCACATGTTTGAAGCGACTTGGTCGTGGAGGTTTTCAGCCATCCATTCTTGGGTTGTATATGGGCTGTGTGGGATGGCTGCTGATGCAGCTGATGCTGCTGTTGTGGTGGACCTGCTGCCTGGTGACTGCGGGGAGCCAGCTGCCCCCAAGAGTCCCGGAATACGTGAAGCTGCAGTGACGACGGAGACAGAAACTCCCCATTCCCTTCCCCCTGGACGCCAAGAGTGCTCCCACAAACTTGGGCTACATAATCCGCGTCCAGTATCCCCTCTCCAGAATATCACAAAGTATCAACCACCACCACCTACCGCGGTGCGGCTACCGCCGCTTCGCCAGATTTGCTCATGTGATTATGCACGTGACTCTGAAACACCTCCCGAGCATGCCTTGTAAACTAACTTGCTAGATGTTGTTGCGATGAACATTCGAGCAAAGTAACACACATCTACGTGCAGGAGAGAGCCCACAATCACATTCTAAAGTTGGTGGGCTCTTTCCTGCGACTTTTTCAGGCTCGCTCCCTCCTTTGTGCAAATCTACGTAAATACGGTTTCGAATGGCTATTGGACAGCTGCTACTAGACGTCACAGAGCCGCTACTGGACACTTATTTCAGATTACATGTAATATTATTAGCTTATAGTGATTACAACTGAAAATTGTGGATTTTCAGTGCGTGATAATGTTTTTTACAAGATTTTCATTTTGCGCTTCCGGTCTGGTGCGGGCGGTCCTCGCAGCCGCGGTGGTCGCAGCCCCAGCGCATGGTCCCCTACTGTGGCAGCCTCTGCGGCGGCCGCGTTTCTGGTGCGCGTTTCGTGTAGCTGTGTATCATGTGTTCTTGTTTCTTGCGTTTCCCTCACGACATGTGTTTCGAAGTTCGCTTGCTGGTCCACAGGATTAAGACTGGTGCCTCTGTAACCGCATGCCGACGTGCCGTACGTGCAGAAATTTTCGGTTTGCACCGTCGTCACTAACCAAGTCACGCCGACAACTTGCGCTGGTAAGTAATATATCCTCGACGCTCAACACAGTGGCGGATAAAATAAGATTTCAAGTGTGTATTGTGTTTAATTCATATGCGAGCATACACCCCTGTTATGCATCATGAACGTACACGGTTTTTAAAATCTGCCCACGTCTACCACTGGTTAGTTTGCGGTGAACCTGCGCACGGAGCTTGCATATTGCGGTAACTTTAGGCTGGTAGTAAGCTTGGCAACGGTACTTATCTGGTTCGGGCGCGCATCGCAAATGAGCCGGCGGTTGAGGCGGGAAGATTTCTAAAAGTCGCTACAGTAAAGATGCATAGCACATGAAATCTAACGTACAGCGACAGCGAAACTGAAGAAAACAACTATATTTAGGGCATCTCTCTCAACTGCATGCGTCATGGTATTGCATGCTGTTTTCTCCCTTGCAAGGTTTCACATGATGTGCAGTGATAACGAAACATAGAAGGAAAGAAAGAAGGAAAACAACTTTATTTGAGGCCAGTAGAAGAGCTTTTCTCTCCGCGTCGGCTCGCCGTGCTTCCAAAGTTCTGCATGAGCTATGGAAAAAGTGTGTTGGCAAGAATAAAGCAAAGGTTTTCAAGCGCAATAAATACTGCATTCGTTGGTGCATAATCTTATGGTCTGCTTTATGCTGTTATCTTGTCAGTGCAGAGTAATTGATGGGTAGCAGCGTTCTTGTGAACAGAAAGACTCATTAGTCATGTGCAGAGTTTGCTCATTTTACTATCATATATAGTGGTGCTTGTATATGCGGTTTCCAGGAGCCACTGCTTCTTGCCAAAAGATGATTCATCCTATGGAGCAGCAGCATAGGTTTGTGCGAATTTTTTCGTTACATGATTTATTGACCTTTTTTTTGCCCTTCTTATTTCCCCCAGAAGATTTTGGTGTGAAGCTTTTTTTTAAAGCTATGCTTAACGTTTGTGCCAAACTGTATGCGGGGCAAGAGCCATCGTCAGGCGTTTCGCCTTTTGCTCTTGCTCCTCTTTCTGCATCAGAAAGAAACAAATAAATCAAAATCAAAAATCAAAAAACAATATCAATATTTATCCACGAGCAACGTGTAATTCTATCATTTGGCACTAAGAGCTGCCGGTAATAAAATGCCTTACATGACCGTAAATATTACCTGCAGGCAAGTGGTTACTTGTGTGTAGAAAGGCCATATTGACCTTTGAGTTGAGGCCAGCTGCACTTGTCACCAATGAAAACATACCATTCTGAACCATTGTTCACAATCGCATATCGCTTTGCCTTTTGCTATTTGTCCCTAACCTGCTTTAATCTCTCTGCAGCTTTGAGGACTACCTACATAAAATAATCTTCCTATCGAGAAGTGCGTGCTAACAGTTGTGTTTTAGGCGGCGCGCGCTCTCGCATGCAGTTTCGCCATGAATGAGAGTGCGGCTTGAAACCCCTGCGAGACGTTTGAAGCGTCTAACAAAGCGTAGCCAAGTGTAATGAAGCTTTCGCTATTTCTAACTACGTTTAACAGAGTTAAACCAATGCCATTTTTTTTTCTGCGTCCCTCCGAAGAGCGACCGACTACTGTCGCCCATTTGGCCGATAAGCTCTAAAACAGCTTCTCTTCAAACACATTCGCTTTCTCGGCCGCTACATAAACATAAAAAAATGGAAGCGTGGTAATTTAAATTGCTCTAAAATTCTTGTTGCTGAGTGTGAGCAGTGCGCAGCGCTGCTTTGAGTGCACATTTAGCTAATACTTATTGTCACTTGTGCTTGACAGAGGGCACTGCAGGTTGTGAAGCCAAATAAAGCCACCAACAACGACACAGCGGCGACTGTGCCAGTTCAACGCATTACGTCGCTCTACACAAGCGAACGCCACAAAAGTTGTTTCAGGGAAGCCCGCTACTGAAGTTTAAAAATAGGGTTTTCGAGGTAAATAAAAGCTTTTTCGGCGTAGTAATACTATTGTTAGTGGACGTCAAAAAACAGGCGAATCATGTTAATTATACAATTGGTTCACTAAATTATAATAGTGAACTTTTTCAACTATTATCGATATGTACCTGATTGCAGTCAAAGATTTATAGCCGGCCGTTAGTAATAGCCATATCAGTTTTTCATTTTAGAATTCCGAAAACGCGATTATCCTCGCCGCTGTGGCTCAACAAATTTGAGCCATTTCTCGCGTCTTCGAAAACCGCGCGGCTGCGGGAAGCGCCGGCCATCAATCGACACTCCGTGGCAAGCTCTGTGACGCCGTACCACGTGATAACGCTGCTCCGCCCGCGGTGCGTTGATCCTCGCCACTTCGCTGCTCCATTGCGGGCGGAGCAGCGATTGTCCAAGGAGGTATGATTTGCACTGCCGCGGCCACACCAATACAATGTGGCTCTTTACGCCAGCCTGCACCAACAGCCAGAATTACAACCAATAAAGAAGCAGCAGTAATTGCCCTTAGGCGATATATGAAAATTGGTTTTGGGGGGAAGGAAATGACGCAGTATCTGTCTCCCATATCAGCGGACACCTGAACCGCGCCGTAAGGGAGGGGATAAAAGAGGGAGTGAGCTGAACTGAGCGGACACGCGCATTGAAAGAGGTGCCGTAGTGGAGAACTCCGGAATAATTTCAACCACCTGGGGATCTTTAACGTGCACTGACATCGTATATACTCCAATTAGACTTTGAGCATTTACGTCATAAGGATCGGGAAATGTCAGCGGAATGCACCAGTCACGATTCATACAATTCATACTTGGCGGGAGATCAAGTTTTTTTGTGTAGTCGTTTACCGCGTCACCCGCATCGCGGCGTCAGTGTCGTTAGCGAGGCGTTCGTGCGTGAACTTTCTTTTGCAACAATGACCGCGCGTGTTTTGAACGAAATCTTCTTCAAAAACTTTGTCTACGTGTGTTCCGTATCGGCGCCAGAGGCCAAGAAGGGGCCTAGGTTCACCAAGCTTGATGTGTTCTTTACCTTCCTGTCGGTCGTGACTTTCTTCTCGGACATCGCGACCGGTACGTAAACAACCGTTCTCCGCCCAAGTGATCGTTATGGCACCTCCGCGACACTTTCAAAACTCGCTTTTACCTGAAGCTCGTTCGCGACAAGCGGATTTGCTGTCGCGGTTGTGAGGCCGTTAGGATGCGTTTCAATGTGCGTGTCCGCTCAGTCCAGCGTTTCCTATTGTCCACGGAGATCCCATGGAAGGCTGCCCCAACTTTTCATGTCGCATGGTTTAAGGAATTCGGAAAGATCTGCCGGAGGTTTTTTCGTAAAGAACACATTTTGTTGATTACTGAAGAACATTTGTTTATATTTAGGCACGCCACAACTGCACATATCATAACGGCGCAGTGTCAGCGGTGTTTTGATCAAAACTACGAGTGTTGTGTCTATGCGGCTAAACTGTCAACGAAACGCGGCGCACGAAACACAGTACCTGCACACATTGAAAGGGCGTTTACGTTGCATTCGTTGTGCTGATCTGCACCGCTGATGGTTTTCTGAGTCCCGCTCTCTTTGTTTTTTTTTTCCTTTTGTAGATGTAATCGTGGTGACACAGTACGCACTGGGCAAGCTATGGGTGTACGCTGGCATGACCTTGTTCTTCGTGCTGATGCCATCTGTGGTGGTGAACATTTGTAGTCTCCGGTGGCACATTCACGACCAGCGTGTCTCCAAGATAATCTGGGTGGCCAACGTGCTACAGTTCGGCGTGTTGCACAGGTGAGGTGGGGTCGCTGTCTCCGAATGAGTGTGGTCGTCCTGGGAACAACATGGGCAAATCGCATTGTGCGAACGGCTCTCACGGAATGCTAAGTGCCTCTTGTTCCTTATCGGCTAAAAAGAGAGATGCCTCCACCGGCGCCGGCGAAGACGCGGGAGTGATAAGATAAGGAGTCTTCTGTTGTGGGTCCTAAAATGTAGAACTGAGACCTAAACACGACTGCTGAATGGGGACGCGGGGCAGTTTGTGTCGAGTTTGACAGTGCCACAGACCGAAGGTCTTGTACAGAACAAAAAAACTATATGTGTGTGCTCGCCCTAAGATGTCTCTCATATGGGACATCCCAAACTGCAGCCTGCAAACACAATCACCGTCAAACTTCTTGTGAAAGCTCATGTAGATTCCGACATATTAGAGAATGCCTAAATGTTTTATACTTGTCGTGAATTTTTATTTAAGAGCAAGAAATTGATTCGCAGGTCTAAGCAGTTGTCATTTAGAATTACAAAACAATATGGGTTGTATTCACCGGTGTAATATGAAAGACCTTCCACAGAAAAAAAATTGGAGGGGACAGTTAAGCTCTACTTTAAGTATATGATGCAATAGCACAATGGGTTAATTCCCATATATCCAGAAGGTCATTCTCTACTTTGCATTCATAGATCTCTGGGAGTCCTCATACCCCTCCTGGCGCAGTGGTGCAGCGGTTAAGCGATGTGCCACTGCCCTGCGATGGCAGGTGCTCCCACCGGTATGGGCCTTGTGCGACCCAGGTTGCTCTTCCGAGCGACCAATCATTAATTTAACTGCCACCTGCCACGGTGGGCAGTTTGCTCACTATCTGGGGGGCAGGTTATGATGATGCCGCAAGGTCACGTGGCCTAGGTGGCCCACCTGCCTCCTAGGTTGCTTGTCTGGGCACCACCGGCCGTGATGCTATGCCCGTGATTTTTCACGCACATCGCCCACACCTTGATTTTCTGGAGAATGGGGCCTTTAACGCCATCACGTCAAAATTTTCATCCCTGCTGATCTGAGTAGCTCACATAGCGGATGGTTAAGTCTTCATGACAGTAGTTGCATATGAGGGCTGGAAGGTTAGCCCGTGCTTGTGCGTGGTTTGTTTCACTCCTTGCACATTTTCTTGACAGCTGTGATCTTTATATCCACTGACTAATTCAGTGCCGATTTATACTAGCCTTTTCCTTTGCACAAATAATGGAGCGACCAGTCAGCTCTGGAAGTAGATTGGCAGAGACTGCAGTTTAACTGCAAAAAATATCAAAAGGCTGCTCAGCTCTCTTTCTGTGACATGTTGTGCTCAGGTGATCGTGCATATCGGCAACAGCGCCAGGACATTTGTGGTGAAGTGGCGCGGCAAAGTAAAAGGGGAGAGGTGGGTAGAATGTGAAAAATTTTGGTAGGCATGATGCCTTTGTGGCATTGCTCTTCATAAAAATAAAATAAGTTAAACTGCAGTGGACTCCTGTTGAGGGGCCCAATATGGGCTGGAATGTCATACTCCCCATTAGGTGTCTCAAGTTCTTCTTTCTGCGTTGTTGTGCCCTTCCAGTTATTACAGAGGTAATGTCAGTGAACCAATTAACTCACTTTCAGCTACTTGTTATTGCCTCATTTGGGTCTGAATGAAACACTCGGCAAATATTTCTATGGCCCAGCAAACTTTTGCTCTTGCCCCCTTTTGGTGCTTTCAGTGATGCTTATCAAGATCATGCAAGGGACCCCAAAACATTGTCATCATACCTTTCCTGAATTTCTTTTAATCTGTGTCCATCAACCCTGTTAATCTTTTAAGGCCCGTGCTGCATCAGAGTGACTTAAATTTTGCTAGTGGACACGCAGTCCACAGTGTTTTGTACACCGCAGAACAGGATGATGAAAAAGATGTGGATTGCCGACATATAAATAGGTATTATGCTTCTGTAAGCACTGCTACGTTAAAATTTGTATCTGTATGCTCCCACCTGCTTGGTCTTCCGAGACTGCAGTATCTCCCAAATAAATAAACATGTGCTCTGCAGCACCTTCAAGTGCTGCACAGTCCTACACATGTGCATGGCAGCTCACTAGGAGCATGAAAAGGGAAAGGTCTGAAGAGAAAAGAAATGCAGAATCTTTGGTGAAGAGGTATTCAGGGCCCGCTAAATCATGTAGGGCGTGTTGTAACCGTCTTGCGTTCATCCGTCCTCTTCCATCAGGTACTGGCTGTGCCTGCGTGCTGGGCTCAAGGCAGACCGGACACGGGACGCCGACGATTTCCGTGAGCTCTACCAGCACCAGAGCGACCTGTGCATGCTGCGCCTGTTTGACTCATTCCTCGAGTCGGCACCCCAGCTAGTGTTGCAGCTGTACATTATGGTCAACCAGGAAGACTGGAACCCCTGGACAGGTGGGTTTACCATTGCCCTTGCCAGCCGAAAGAATGTAAGACCCGTTCAATAATATCCTCACCTTTGTCTGCGTTGCTGCGTTGTCATTTCTTGCACAATGAAACACATACAAAAAAGTTAATCTTTTGTACGTATCATAATGAGCCCTTGTCTCCCCTGTTCTTGTCTGCACAATGCAACAAAGTCATAGAAGCTAATCGTCTGCTCGCTGTGGCTGAATGCAAGTGAGTGTCGTGCTGTAACAGTTCACTCCAACCAATATGTGCATTAGTTAAGAAGTTGGCATTGGCCTTGGTTTTTTTACGAGATCTGTGGGAGCCTAAACAAAGGTTCCTGATCTGTTAGTTCATTAGAGATTTTCAGCTCAACGAAGTTTCATCAAGAAGGGAGTCTACTGTACAGTTGAGCTTGTTAATACTGCATTACTGGCATGAATACATTGCAGCACAGGATAAAGGCCACTGTGTAGTGTTTTCCTCACCTTTTTATGCTGCATTGTGCTATATTCAAGTCAACCTTGATGTCTGCCTTTAAATTCTGGATATCAGTAAGGTCCTCATGCTGTGTGATGGGTCAGTTTATCGCTGTTGTCTTCCAGTGTTTACAGTTCTACAGAGTATACCTAAATTGAAAATACAGCCAACTTGCCAAGCATTGGGCTTTGGCAGTCTCTTCCTGCAGTGTGTTATTACCACAATTTAGTTACAAATGGCAAGATCTGTGCAGGATTTCTGATTTAGTGGTCAGTAAGTAAGTTAAGCTAGATTTATTTATAAATCATCACTCCGTTGTCGGTTTGTCACTGGCAGGATTTAACAGTGTTGCACTAGACTTGTGAAGGATGAATACTAATGCAAATGAATCTGGAAAGGTATGATTTTAATTGCGTGTTGGACATGAACAACCACATGCATTTCATCAGGCCTTTTTGTGCAGCCTACAGAAAATGAAAAGCTTCACCTAATAAACACTTGGCAGACCTCAGAATTGACTTAGCAAAAGCTTTGTGATGCCTGCAGACTCCATTTGAAAAGTACATGTTGAGGTGCCAGTCAATGGAAAGCGCCGAGCAGTGTTCTTTGTCTTTATGAAAACCAATTCCAGAGGCATGAAAATTCGCTTCTGCAGAGGCTCTCAGTTGCATATGTGTAATTATAAAATCCTATGCCGAAAACGGAACTCCAGCTCACATTACAATGCCTGCACTCTGTGGCTAAACGTCTGTGTTGACCTTGTGTTCTTCTTATCCCTCGCATTTTTTTTTTTCTCATTAAAGCCCTCTGCAGAGATATGTTAAGCCTCCCAGCATGTCCTGTGTATACTGAGCTTTTCTTGGTTCTGAAGGGAAGGCTACAGGGACCAAATGTCCGTAACTGTCATTCCGCCACAGTAGCTTCATTCCTTTGCTGATGTAGCTGGCGCCATCTATGAAAAGTTTTTGTAACGAGACTTGCCTAGCAATTTCGTTGTAATCAAGGAAACTACTTTTTCCCTTCACTTCCTGACATTGAAAGTCGGCAGTTGTGTTAGAAATATACTGTACCTTAAATAAGGAATATTGACACTATACTGCGTTTTGAGAGAAAACTCTGCACGCAATGACTATATTCTGCTTTGTAAGAAGAGAGGGTGCATTTTGGCTCCATAGCTTCTGCTGCATTGCCAGAAAAAGTTGTCGCGGAGCATAATAGCGCTGAAAACTGATGAAAGCTGATTGGCCTGTCTAAAGAGAGTGGCAAAGAAAGTAGTTCTTAGACTGTCTTCTCCATTGTCTTGTGCTCTGCATGTGTCTCGGCACTGCTGAAAAAGAGGTGAACTGAGGATTGGCTTGTCTTTGAAGTGGCTTTGGCTTGTGCATCATGGCAGGCGTCTCCGCACTGCTGTCCCTGCTGTCCCTTGGCTGGGGCATTGCGGCCTATGGCAAGGCCATGCGGTTGCACCGTGCCGAGAAGCAGCAGCTCTCCTGGACGGGCCTGGTCCTGCAGACCCTGTGGCGGTTCGGCACCATGACGTCACGCGTCACCGCCATGGTGTTGCTGGCTTGTGTCTGCGGTGCCTGGACTCTGGCCATACTGGGTAGGTACTCCTAGAGGGGCTACAGTTAGCAAAAGTGGGGGACTCATAAGCTTGTGTGCTTGGCGTATGATGGCCTTAGATGCTAATGTGCCATAAAGCCCAACACAGCACAACGCAGCATAAGCTTCACTGAAGTTGAAATTGTACTTATCCTTGCATCTATGTGTGAAGAACAGAGAGGCCTTGAAGAGCTGCCAGGTTTGCTTATTTTGCACCAACGGCGTCAGTTGTGGAGCCCCTCGGCTTCAGGTATTTCAGCTTATCTTTGAAATCATGTCTGAATAAGATAATGCTTCCTTAGGTCTTTTATGACACCATTCTTTTTGCCGTTTGCCACTACCTCAAGTGATGCTTCAATGATATTGAAGAAATGCTCCGTCCGCATCGTATGAAACTTTTGTATTGGCATCATGGAAGCATGCAGTTTGAAAGGATTTTTTGGCTACTTGTAAGATGCAACATTCTATTATGTGGGGTATTCCAGCAGTGCAAAGTGTTCCAATTGGCAAACAACACCTTTTGAGGACAGAGCTGAGTGTCCATGTTGTGCTGGTTAGGGTGTTTTGATCACCAGTGGTAAGTTATTGTGGCTAACTGCAGTTACATTCCTCATATTTAAAAAAAGCCAAAAAGAGAGACAAACACGAAAGCAATACAGGTATGAGCCTCAACCTGCACTTTTTTGTACACAGCAGTAGAGTCATCCTGCCAGATTGATTATGTCATTGACAATGACACTGTCTTTTAGGTGTCCTGTCTGAACACTTGAAGAATATATATTGACATTTCCTTGCTGTCCTTGTTAATGGATGCTCTCTGTCAGTCTGTCAGTATCATTGAGTTGCATACTGAACGCACCTTTTGTACGATCGAGCTGCTGAAGCTACTGGATGGAATAGTGTCTGCATCGTAGTTTAACTTTCTTTGCTTAAAACTGATTACTTGATTCTGAAGAAAAGATCTGATCATTCACAAAAAAGAGTAATGACCCTGTCAATTTACTTTTCTACTATTGAATGTCTTGTGCATCCCATTGTCAGTAATGTTTCGGTTTGTCAAAATTAATTTAAATATTTATATTTTCCTTCGAATAGCTGTTGAAGCTTTCTTCACTGTTATCCTGCATTCTTCATGAACTGAAGCATATGCTTAAGCATAATTCTTTCATTTTGTAAGCTTTTTAGTGCTGCTTTGGGTACAATTCTTACTTTTCAGAACTGGAAACCATAATGCCTATTGTGACAGTAGGGGGTACATGTTGTAGCTAAAATAGAGGAACCAGAATGATAGCACTAACAGCTGGCATCTGATCAGAGGGCAAATGCAATCTATGTGAAAACCCCGCTACATTCAACCACAGTCTTGATTTATCCTAGAATACACACATCATGTTGTTACTGTGAAAAGACCTTGTGCCCCAGTTTAAAGAATTGAATCTCTGCCCCAAAATACAAAATAGTTGTTTCGCAGGTTTCAGCACCCAAGGTAATAAAAATTGGGGTATTTTAACTAGTTCACAGAGTCGGTACAAGCAGCCGCCACGATGGCTCAGTGGTTGTGGCACTCAGCTGCTGACCCGAAAGACGCGGATGGAATCCCGGCCATGGCGGTCACATTTCAATGGAGGCGAAATTCTAGAGGCCCATGTACTGTGTGATGTCAGAGCACATTAAAGAACCCCAGGTGGTCGAAATTTCCGGAGCCCTTCACTACAGCACCCCTCATAGCCTTCGTTGCTTTGGGATGTTAAATCCCCATAAATCATAAACTAGAGTCGGTATAGGTGTAAAAAATAAGGTAATTGTCATAAGTGGGTTTAATTAAATGTACAGCCTTTGTCAAAAGTACAGAGCCCAAGGCATTTGCTTCTGAGCCGTGCTGCTTGGCTCATAATGTGTCTTCAGTGTTCGAAATCTCTTGCAGGTAAGAGGAACCTTTGTCCTCACTCCTTTGAGGGTTAGTTCCATGAACAGTACTAGAGATCCACTGCAAGGCTTAGAAGCAGAGCCCTTGCGTTCCTTTCTCACGTAAGTACGGGTACACATAGCTCCAATATAAAAGGGAACGCGCTACCCACATGACCAACTCCACAATTATATGAGTGAAAGACTCGCTTTTCTCTTTCCTCTAAACAGTTTTCCTCTGGGCAGATATACAGCCCCCGAGACAATTTTAACTTCAGTGTGGAAATAACAGTAGACTTCGTTCTTGTGTGCACACCCACCGTTTCCTTTCATAATGGAGCTAAATGCACATGACACACAGGCATTTGCATTGCAGAAAGTGTTGATTAGTTACATCTCAGTCTTTTTTATTTCTCTTGGCTCCGTATAGGCGCCCACTGGGCGCTGATGACCAGCTGGCTGGTGTGGCAGAAGACCGACTTCTGCCCGTCACGCTGCGAGGAGCTCGCGTACAACGCTGTCGTGGGTGCCATCTACACCTTCTGCTTCTTCAACGTGCGCGAGGGTCGCTCCCGCGGCCGTGTGGTCAGCTTCTACACGCTCATTGGTGTGCAGAATGTCGCATTCCTCATTGCCTACTGCATCGCGTGGGGCGAGGCCGACGACCTGCACGCCATCACGGCCACGGCCGTGGTGCTGGGCAGCTTTGGCATCGGTGAGTTTACGCATCTCCTTCACAAAAGCATCACGCGTGCTTTGGTTTACCTTTCATATATATCAAAGTGCATAGTATTGCTATGTAATGTTGCCAACGGGGCTTGGGCTTCATTCAATACCTTGCATAGGGAACACAATGCAATTGCAAACAAGATGAGGCTGAATTTCTTGGGAGGTGTTTTTAGTGACTTGAATAGTTTGAAAGATTTTTCATATCATGCTGACACTATGAACATGAAAACTAGCACAAATTAGAAAGTAGGAGATGAACAACCTAGTTAAGAAAGACCACTTAAGGCTGGCCATAACACAGTTGGAACTAGTTGTTCTTTATTTAATAGGAAGGTAAAAAATGAAAGTAATTATTCCGGAGCCCTCCATTACAGCACCTCTTTCTTCCTTTCTTCTTTCACTCCCTCCTTTATCCCTTCCCTTAGGATGACGCTGCCAGGTGGCCAACCATATATAAGACAGATACTGTGCCATTTCCTTTCCCCTAAAACCAATTATTATTATTATGAGCATGTAGCGTGTCATTTGATCCCAACTTGTGCCCTATTTCTTGAGGTTGACGAAATAAACTGCACAGGTTCTTCTGGGCTTCACTTCATTGCAAAAAAAAAGTGTGTTAGAAGTCAACACAGTCAAGATTTATACTACCTCAGGGAAAAATGCATTCAGATTACAAACAAATGCATATACATGCACACTTAAAACACCAATGCTGTGCACTATGTCTGTTTCTTCATCTTTTCATGTTTGTTGTGCACGGTCTGAAGGACTAGCCTGAGTTCAGTCAGTTCTGGGAAGTGCCTCCAAGCCTGAACTATGCACATACATGCTATTCCCACACGCACTTTGCCTTGTTGTCCCTGCAGGCATGTACTGCATGGCCCTGTACTACCGGTTCTTCCACCCCAGTGGCCCCATCTACCTGTGTGCTCCTGACAGCAGGAGTTCCCACAGTGCGGAGCAGCTTGAAACGCAGGTGAGGTGGCGAGCACACACAAAAAAAAATAAGAATGGGCGGTAGCATGTTTTACCCACCGCGGTGGCTCAGTGGTTAGGGCGCTCGACTACTGATCCGGAGTTCCCGGGTTCGAACCCGACCGCGGCGGCTGCGTTTTTATGGAGGAAAAACGCTAAGGCGCCCGTGTGCTGTGCGATGTCAGTGCACGTTAAAGATCCCCAGGTGGCCGAAATTATTCCGGAGGGCTACGGCACCTCTTTCTTCCTCTCTTCTTTCACTTCCTCCTTTATCTCTTCCCTTACGGCGCAGTTCAGGTGTCCAACGATATATGAGACAGATACTGCGCCATTTCCTTCCCCAAAAGCCAATTATTATTATAATTATTATTAACATGTTTTATGATAAATTTCCATCTCACAAGCGAATAATGGCACATTTTAAGCAGGTCCAATAAAGTCTTCTCCAAACAGGAGGTCTGACATCTATGGTCTAGAAATTTTAAATAAAGTCAGTGACCAATGGGAAGGAAAATGTTGAGTGCACCATTGAGACACAGATGTGGATTAATGAAAAAATGCAAAATCATAATCTCTTAGGTGAAAGTAAGATGAAGAAATCGGCTTGGGGAAGATACCTGTAATGTGCAGAACAGGTTATTGATGGTCTCTTTTTGAGTGACAGGGCAGGTACTGAAGGGTGGAAGATTTACTTGAAAGCAGCAGGTGCTCTTATAGAGTTGCGAGGGTATAGTTAGATGCAACTTAAAAAACAGACAGGATTTGGCAACAATGTACCAAGGACTGCAAGTCGTTGCTTTACTCCGCTGACCAATATCAACAGCAAACGAATTTGGCTTTTAATGTAATATTTCACAGTGTAATATTTCAATAATAATGTAATATTTCACTAGCCACAGGCACCAAAATTCTTGCATACATATTTTTGTCTTGCAGTCAGCCTTCTGTATAGGTAGCAAGAAAAGATTTAACAACAGACTGTTTGCTTGTCATGTAGAAATTCTGTGTGGCAGTCATGAATGTGAGCGGCGCTTTACTGCATAAGTTGTATCCGACCGTAGGAACTTCACTGGGATAGATGGTGGAAGGGATGATAATTAAACATCAATGGGAGAGGTCTTTGTTGTGACATAAATTTAGCATTTTCATTGACATATGTTGCACAGGCATTCCAAGAAAAACGCCTCTGTGACGCTCTCTGCACCCCAGATGTTCATTTTGTTTCTGAGCTACGGATGATAGTATATCATCTTTGCACCGCAAAATTCTACTTGTTTCGGTTGTTCAGACTTGAGGACAGCATCTTTCGAGTCGCACCAGTCGCAACATGCCTTTGGAGGTACGACCACCTTCTGTTCCTGCTCCCACCAGCCAGTAATTCGAATCTTGAGCAAGTAATTTGTCTAGCAGGTCCAGTGTGTCAGGCTATCCCTTGCAGGCCAATTATCCCACCTGACTATTTACTATAATCAACACAGTGTGGTAGCGAATCATCATGAATTTAACTTTGGACGGAGTTTCTTGAAAATAATTGGTTTAAAACAGTGCTGCAAAGGTAACTGCAAAGAAAACATAGACATGGAATTAAGATATCCACAAGTGTTTCAGACATATTGCAGAGTAACTCGATCAGGAACGCTTATTGCTTGAATACTGCTTTTTGCTTGTGTATACAGTAAAACCTCGTTAATTTGACCCCTGTTAATTTGGAAATCTGGATAATTCGAACTGCCAGCTCTGTCCCGGCTAATGCCCAAGTAAGTCTATAAAGTCACACGCTCGCTAATTTGGACGTTGCGGGCCTTGCAGTGGGCTCCCGAAAGGAGATCATATCCAGGTGTTGCCTGTACGGTAAGAGATCATCAAAATAGCCCTACTCAAAACCTGAATTATGCTGCAGAGTCGCTCACGCACCTCTGACATGCGCGTAACAGCAGGCGTGGCGACGAACAGACGACTCCATCTCCAAGAAGCCCAACCGCATAGTTGTGATTTCGCTTTTCTGTGCTTTGCGCCAGCCAAGTGAGCCCAACTGCATGCCACTTTTGAGACAGATTGGCATGTTGCTGGTGTTTCCTTCCCCCTTACTTTTCCTTGCGCTTCGGCACCGCAGAGTGTTTCCTTTACTTCCATCTGCATGGTTCTATTTTATTCAGTGCGCCGAAGCTGCACACTCCTCACGTGCTGTCTGCCACTTGTGCAGTGAAGCCTCCTTAAATGCAATGGTGCCGCTGGTGAGGGGTGTGACGCGTTAGCAGTGGAGCTGCACATCTTTACACCTTGAGAGATGGTAGGGAGGCCATTATAATTTTGCAGCAGTTTTGCTTCGTCATTCCCGACAGTATGCACATAATGAAACATTGATGGAAACATAAAAAAATAGTCTTTGCCATGCTGTTCTGATGTCAAAAGCAAGCAGCCATTGCCCTGTCTCCCACCGCATAAATTTTCTGTGATGCAAGCAGTTCTTGAAAGTTTTTCTGGGGTCATTCAGTGATTCAAACTTTCCAATAATTCAAAAAATTTTTTCCGATCTCTGGCAGCATGAAACAAGCAGGTCCAAACTAAAGTTCTGCATGCACTTTCTTGCAGGAACCGAGCGTTGCACTGGGCGACGTTGCTACTCCACACAGCAAGCCGAGACCAGCAGCAACTGCAGTCAGCGCATCACACTCATTTCGAACCCTCAAGTATGTAAACTGCACCCACCAGATGACGTCCACACCACGCCAATTAGACGCCAGAGCAGCATCGCCGTCCCTGAGCGACGACAGTACAATTTCACCGTGTGACAACGATGTGCACCTTGACACAGGCGAGGCATGTGGCGAAGGAAGGCTCTTCAGCAGAAAAATCCGAGACAAAAATGTAGCAGATGAAGTAAGGCACAGTGAAATGTGCCATCTCAGTGCCATGCAAAGCCACCTGGGGACTATCACAAGTCCCAGGGAAGCTTGCAGGGTGAGGTTCGACTTGAGAGACTGTTCGCTCGAAGAAAGTCACCATCGGTGGCGATCAGAAGAGTGCAGCTTCGCTGACTGCGGGTCCGACTCATACTACAGCAAGGTTGAGGCTTTTGGCGTCACAAAGGACCGCATCGCCAGCCGCCACCATGTTGTCAATTACAACTTCCGTCCGTTTGTGGCCGACGCTGCGCTGGGCCATTTCTTCAGGAGGCACTGTTCCTGTCTCGTGCTCTTCGAATGCCTGCCAGATCGCAGTGGTTTCGAATCTTCACTTTTTCCAATGGACAGTGCAGGTGACTCACCAAAGAAGGCGCTGCAGAATGTGAAGTCAACGCCAAATATGAGACTAGGCCAGCAGCAAGACGGGAGTGGCAGCAGGGATTCGGCAGCTTCCTGGTCAATGCAAAATTTCCTGGCGGCAACCCCGGCCTTTTCCAAAAGCATGGCCAGCGAACTTGCGAGTGGGTCGGCGACACTGCTTATCTGAGTTGCTGATTGTATTGGACACAAGTCGTGACAATCAGTGTCATGGGACTGACAAATGTGTTCTGCGCCAGCCGCGTCAGCATGTCCACGGCACACACACGCAGTGCACGATCACATACAGTGCTCTGGTTTAACATGGCACCCCCATCTGCCCTCCCCATTAAGCTTGGAGCTGGTGAGTAATCAAGTTCATCAAGACTGCACTGCTGTCAACATTCCAGTTGAGTCACATGCAATGCACGGTGCTCACAGACTGTGAGAACGGGGTCCGTCTTCCTTTCTCACGGGCCCTTTATCGCATTTTCATGATGTAATACTCAGTGTGGCTGGTGTAGCTGGCATTGGGAAATGGTGGGGAGGTCAGTGCCTGCCCTAACTAGTGTCAGTTAGTAGTTAAAGGCAGGTTTCGATGAAAAATGCCACTGAGCATTATGAAAATGCCGTGCTTATAGAAGCGCAAGTTGAGAGTGGAGAAAAATGGCAACTTGTTAATTTGATAGAATAATGTTTGCTTATTCGCAGTGGAATACAGGCCAGAAATGTGCCGTGATGGCTTCCACGAACATGCCATATGTTTGCAAGCAAACCACGCAGGTCACTGTCACTTCATGCTCATAGCATCTGCTTGAATGCAGTTAAGTTGAATACGTACTGTACAGCTAATTTCTTTGCCCGTGTTGCATGTTTATGAAAAATGCTTTCTCGACAGCATGTTCCTAAGGTGATCAAAGTGTCAAAGGGACTTTCCTTTAAGCACAGGCTCACTGTGCGAATTTAGTAGCAGACATGAATGTGCAACACCTGCGCGTTGCAAGCTCTGTTTCAGTAACTGACTTGCTGCGATGGCTGAGGCATCTTTGGCCTTTTCAAGCATTTCTGCTTTTTTTTTTCCTCCAGTTAGTAGTGGTGATTTCATTTCATTTTATGTGTTCTGTTTTCATCAGAAATGACAAGGGAAGGCCGAGGCAAAAAGTGGAATCAATCTCCACTTGAGACAGCCTGACTTCCCCGCATATTGGCATACAGTGTTAGAGGACCCATATAAAAAAAAAAAGGAAGCCATCATATGACCCTTGTGGGAAAAAGCACAAAACATTTGGCGTTTAGGATGCATGTTCTGCTCAGTGCCCAGCATATAAGAGTTATCACGCAACATGGTTGTAAAGCTTAAAAATCACTGTTACAGAAGTGCTATACAAGAAAAAAAGAGTGTCGAGCAATAAAACACCATCCGAAGAATAATACAAACAAATAAGATTACAGTGATAAAAAAAATTGGCTGAAGGCTTAGCTTGGTTAAGCCTGGAAGATTGCGAAAGCAATACCCTTGGCTGCGCCTTGGTTCGGTTGATGGTGTGGACATGGTTGCCCTTTGTTAAACTTATGACTATACATTGTTTTGCTTTGTTTCTGCTATTGATATCCTTGGTACACTTATGACTTATCTATGTTATGTCGCTTGGCCGCAGCAGATCGTTCCAGCCTCGCCTTGGCGAGAGGAGCGGAGCTGTTTTATACAGCTGGTGTGACGTCACTCTGACCGTAGCGCCCCTGGTGAGAGGAGCGGGAGTTAGGCCGCCGTTGGTGGCTACCGCCTCGCCTCGCGACGGCGTGAGATGGGGCCCCGTTTTTACACAGCTGGTGTGACGTCACACCGACCGTAGCGCCCCTGGTGAGAGGAGCGGGAGTTAGGCCACCGTTGGTGGCTACCGCCTCGCCTCGCGACGGCGTGAGATGGGGCCCCGTTTTTACACAGCTGGTGTGACGTCACTCTAGGTCACGTGGTGTGACGTCACGCAGCGAGGTCACGCTAAAGGTCAATGGTGCCTACCACCACCTCGCCACGGAACGGGCTGAAGTGCGACCTAAAGTAGTATTGCTTCGCAATAAAACATGAAACACTGTGGTGCTCCACTTGATGGGCACATTTAGTGCGAGAAAAAGAGGATGCACCAAAGCTCAGGATTTCTAAAAGTATATATACGGCATTACTTGTGTTCAGACAGCATAAATCGAAAAATCCTCTGGTTATGACATAACTTTTTAATGCGATACTGTTAAGCCTCCCGTTGTGCAGAAAATCCAGTGGCGGCGTTGTAAGAAAAAAATTCCTGCAAAAGCTACCTAGGTGGGCCATCTAGATCACGTTAGCTTGTGGCCTCATCACAAGTGCAACAACAAATGCTCCTTCATTGCACAAAGGTCACAAGATGCAGCTTAGCGACAAAGCAGGAACATCTGCAATTTGAGTATGCCCACACCTGGACCCCATTGTAAGAGACACGGGTGCAACAGACGGTCGGGAATAAGAGGCATTTTTCGCTCATTTGGTTGCCCGCCCTATCTCCTCCATTATGCATGCCTGTTTTTTATCAGATGGTTATAGTAGATGTTCAGTAATTAAAGACAACCAGCCTTCGAATTTTAATGAAGAGCCTCGCTTATAAGAAACATTTTAGCTTAACTTGCGGGATTGCGTCCATGCGCCAGGAAGAAGGCAGGGCAATATCACTCACGGGATATTTATTACAACTGAAACTAACATAGAATAGGCCGGCTAGATGCAAAACATCCAAGAGGGCACATTAACTCCAAGTGCTGCGTGAAGAAGAGCTTCCAAGCTACCGGCGGGGGTACAGGTGCAAGCGTACGGGCACCAAGAATTGCAGGAGCCTGTGAAGGAGGAGTTACCCGGGAAGGAGGAGGGAGGGCATGGTCCCGTCTCTGGCAGCTGCTTCGAACCGTGCCACCCGAGAAGAGGGTCATCGGTGGCCCTGCACGCCTAGAGCGTGGAACGGAGAAAAGAGCTAGTCGAAAAACGGGTATGTGTGGAAAACTAAAAAGAGCGCTCTGCAGATGTAAATGTATGGAGTCGCTTTCATATCCTCTATCTGAACATATCGTAAAATCTAAATGCCTTAACAGCTGTTGCTGAATCTTGCAGTCACTGCGTAACCGTCCTGCAAGTTTTTTTTCTTTCACTCCCACCTTCCGCCCTCCCTCGTGGTGCAGTTGGGCAGGGTGCAGTTAATGTGCCCACTGTGCAGTTGATGTGCCCACCCAGAAGTGAGACAATTAATACGCCTTAATTTCCTCAAAACCAATTTAGTTATTTTTTTGCACACTGAAAGCAGCTGAGGTGCACACCGAGAAGTGAGACAGTTAATGCGCCTTAATTTCCTTAAAACCAATTTAATTATTTTTTTGCACACTGAAAGCAGATGCCCTCTTCGTCAGCCTAGTGCACTGCAGTTGCGCAACACGGGTCTCCTTTTATTATAGTTAAGTCCCCGGTTTGCCTAACGAAGTTTGCTCTTAGTCTGCTGTACACAATAACGCTGGGCAGAAGGCTTAAATTTTTACAGTTCATGATAAGTAAACTAAAAAAATTCCAGTACTTTTCTTATCTCGAAATATTTATCTTGGTTTTACGACTTTGGGTTACTGAGGGCTAAGTGTGAAAAAAACTTGCCAACAGCTGAAGCTGCAGAGCAGTGGAAAGCATATGGCGTCTTGACATTATGTCAAGCAGACGGAAGTAAACACCTACTTTCGCAGCTAATAAGCTTAATTAACAAGCTAAAGACTTTTTTTTTTATGAAACTCCTAGTCTTTGAGTGACAAAATGGATACAGTGCAACATCGACTTGTGAAAACACGAAACCCTACTTTTAAGAAACCTCTTTTATAACAGATAAAAATTCTCCAGTACTTGTCTGTTATAAAGGGGCTCAACTGTACTGCAATTACAAAGTTCTGTCTTGCATATAAATGTGCCTCCTTCTATGATGCATGAAGATGGGAACAAGGTTCCCTGAAACTTGGCTGTCATACCCATTTTTTTTTAGCTACAGCCAAGAAGTGTTGCCTGTAGACTTAGATGAGTCATAGCTTTTTGTTTGAATTTGCATTATCTACTGTTGCAGCTGCAGTGAAAGTTTCACTAGAGAGAAATCTATATACTATACATTTTAGAGTAGGTGCTTCACTAACCATTCACATCATATCACTAAGCAGCCTTTCTGATAAGTGCATACCTTGGTGCCTGCGCCATTTGTGCAAGAGTGTAAACCGTTATTAAAGTTCTTGTTTTACTCTCTTTGTGTAGTATGCCATAGATGGTACAGGTGCCCCTTGAAACAGAATCTTTGCTCATGTATTGTGTGTCAAACACTTCGACAATATGATACTCTTCACTCGGGAACAACTTATGTGGAAGCTCTGTGACAAGTGCACTTATAGAAGGGAAAGAGAGAAAATCGGTTTATTTGTAACGCATTATTAAGCGCTGAGTAAGTTCGTGGGTTGTCAAATTTATGCCAGCTGATCATCCAGTTGGGAATTTACCCCAAGATACAGACCGTCACTAAAGAATGCCAGTGTAAGCATTGTTTCCAGATTCCCAAAATTGTGTTATGCAGCTGAATCTCGACAATATGAACTTGAAGGAGACTGGAAATGTGTTTCAATAACGAGGAGTCCGAAAAATAAAAACTTGATCAGGCTCCCCTTCAAAAAATAAAGACACCAAATTTTAGTTCTGTGCTCCATTTTTGGAGTGATGCACAGCACACTAGAGAACACAGACAGCCACGAGGTTTCGGTTTCAATGTTTGAACGACGTCTGTGACGTAACAGACAATTTGAATTCATGTGAAGCGTACAGAAACTGCAGTATGTTGCTGGTTTCTTCGTTTTAACTCACACCAACTCTTATGCCTGCCCAAGAATGGAATAAGAAAAATGAGCAAGCAGCAATTATATTTCAGTTTCTGCATGGCTCACATGACTTAAACATTAATGTCACAACCGTCGTTCTACCATTGAAACCAAAACGGCACAACATTTTGACTAACGTGGAAGTTTAGGCGATTGGTACACATCTCGGCGCATGTACACTGTTTTGTCTTGCGCCCTATTCCAAAGAGAAAAACACGCATACAAAAATTTAGTCTCTCTACTGCTTTAATAGACACGACTTTGGTGGGGCCAGGTATTGATTTGAATAAAGAGGAAGTCCTAATTAACATGGTTTGGGTGCACTGGTAAGCAGTGCTGTGCTTATATCCCTCATAGTACACCACAAATATTCTAAGCATGTGCTTTGAAAAGGCGCACTTATCTTGCACAGTAGTTAAAAGGCAGGATTTACCTCTAGTTTTAACTAAAGAACGAGCCTGTTCCTTGTCGTTATACATATTAGTATGACAGTGGTCAAGATTTGACTTTAACGGTATGTCCCACTTTAAGCGAGGCTATTTATTTTTGAGGTTTGCATTGCAGGAGACACAACCTAACGGGTACTCAACAAAATGTTTCAGGAGTGAATACAGATGCCTTAGATGTTCATCATGCATGCTCCTTCCAAACTGCATTATGAAATAAATACTTCTTTGCTTCGAGATTATTTCCAAAATTGTAGGTTAGTTGGGCTATGTGAAAATTCCAAAACTTCGAAGCATCTGCAGCATTCTTTTGTTGGTGCTACAAAAACCATGAATCGTTTGGTTAGGAGGATGCGTAGGACTGCAGAGGTGCAGCTATTCTAGAGCATGTGTTGTGTACTGGATGATTGACTTCACTGGTTGCCATTACTCTTCAAGTTGCTCCCAAGAAAAACCAAAAAGTGCGACTACTCTCTCCCGGTTGCGCTTCGTCGCCTTTGTTATCCCTACTTTGCCAACAGGCTGTACAGATTTTTAACCACTATTTGCGCCGGTAATCTTCCGTGGTGAGTTTGAGGTTCAATCTCTAACAAGTGCTGCACCATCATATTACAATGAGCACTTGTGTATATATCTGTATATATGTGTACATTAGATATATTTCAGCACTATATTTTGGAGCATAACAAGATTTACTCATTGCATGATTGATGTTGTCTTGCTTGCATTTTTAGAGATACTTGTTTAGCGCTACCAAGTCTCTTAGGTTATCATGGCAGACTGTATCTGCCTCTGCATTTATTTTGCATACAGTTTTATCTGTGATGATATGCATATCAAATGTGCTAATAAATGGAGTATATACAAAATTTTATGAAAGGTTCACGTTCATCTACAGTCTCTTTTTGGTGTGATACACATTGCAATTCTCATCAACCACTTGATTAAATGCATGATCTGTCACAATCTGTGTAATAGGTCAACTTGAACATGAACACGCTTAACTAGACCTGAAAGCAAATACACTTTGTACACATATAATTGGCCAATCACAGAAAAAAAATGTGAGTTCAACAGCAAATGCACACCACAATAGCTCTAAAAAAATAGATATTAAATCAGACAATCAACTTCAGTTACATTATTTAGCACGCTGTCATTCACTGTTGCACTTGTACTCGCAAATGATCCACCTTGGTATAAATCTTTTTTTTTGTTCCAGCAGCTTTGTGCAAAATAAACCGTCTGCTATAGAGCTACAACAGATTAAAAAGGAAAAGTGGCCCCAACAAGGCTATAGTGTGCAATGTGCTTTATCATTCGTTCAGTTGTTTAGTTGTCTGAAGAGGAAAATGACAAACCTGTATGGTGATATTCACTGCACACATGCTAGTCTGAAAATATTTCTTTAGTGGAACATATTTTATTGCTTAACTGCAAAAAAAGAGAACAGTGCTTAAAGGGGTAATAATAATAATAATTGATTTTGGGGGAAAAGGAAATGGCACAGTATCTGTCTCATATATCGTTGGACACCTGAACAGTGCCTAAGGGAAGGGATGAAGGAGGGAGTGAAAGAAGAAAGGAAGAAGAGGTGCCGTAGTGGAGGGCTCCGGAAAAATTTCGACCACCTGGGGATCTTTAACGTGCACTGACATCGCTCAGTACATGGGCGCCTTAGCGTTTTTCCTCCATAAAAACGCAGCCGCCGCGGTCGGGTTCGAACCCGGGAACTCCGGATCAGTAGTTGAGCGCCCTAACCACTGAGCCACCGCGGGGTGCCGATGTCAAATTTAAGTGAAGTAGGCCTGTATTGAAAAATGACACGTTAAAACTACGAAAGCGAACGCTTTCCCTGAAAACAGCTTTAACAACTATAGAAGACCAGAAAATAAAACACGGGTATCGCCCTCATTGACCATTTTCACAAGTAAACTGGTGCGTGGACAGTTTTTGTGGAAAAGATCTCGCATATATTTGCACCACAGAGAAAGGCAATAGTCCTTCAAATATTTGGGCACCGTTGAGACTATTTTTCAAGCAATTGTTGCGCAAATTGAAAAGATAGTTCAGGATGGTGTTTTGAAAGTATAGCAAGCATTTCATTCACTGGTTAAATTTACAGAGAAAGTTCGCACAAACTCGGTATTGTGGAGGATTGCTGCGAAAAAGTGCACAGTCATTCGTAAACATGGCATCCGCTGTCTCTCCTGCACACAGCAGCTGCACATTAGTGCTCTTTCCTCCCCAGGGATGGCGCTACCAGTCGCAAGGTGAGAGGCGCAGAGGAATACGTTTTGATTGGCTTAGATCACCGCAGCTTTCACAGTGCTGCAAATGACTTGCAAGGTGGGAGTACATGCAATACCTCCATTGACTTCAAAGCAGCAATAACGAGTCTCTTTCGGTGTAGATACAAGTTTGAATAGAGTGGCAAGAAAAATTTGAAATGCAATTTTCTCAGCAACAAATGTGCATCCTTTGCTGCTGAAAAAGCACCAACTTACCCCGAAAGTACTTTTAAAACAAAAACGGGGTGAAGTTGTCCTCGTGTCCTTTTAACATTAACTGTTTTAATTAGAAAAATAACCGCTCAAAAGCTGAAGATCTCATCGTTACATTACGGAATTGATTTCCTAATTATTTCAAGTAATAAGCAGATTTTGGCCAACAAATTGCAAAATAAACCCAAAAATGAAAAGTCATTTCTAAATACTTGGAATACGCACTTCAGGACCAAACATTACTATATGCAAAATCGGTGAGCTAAAGGCGGAAAACGTCGAGGAACTCCTCCTCCAAGCAGCTTCTCAAATTTCTGCTTGTCTACAAGTAGAAACAAAGTGAAAACATTGTGCTGGAATCTTATAGTACCTACACAAACTGCATGTATTAGTTTAAAACAGTGGCACAAAAATGTTCCCCATTGTTTACAGAATGCCATCTGATTGCTTCATAATTTCCTGCACACAACCAAGAAAACAGTGTAGTAAGTGATTAGTCGGTGATATTTATTGTCTGGATAATTTTGTGTTTAAAGGAGATCTTATAAAGATTGTTCCAGTGTGACAGATGCAGTCATGGACAAGCTAACCAACCTTAAATGATGTAGCAATGACTAAAAATATTGGCGGCAAAACGCAGCTAAGAAAACATCAACCAATAACAACACCAGCATGAGTGTGCATACACACCTGAACAAGCATAATTAACAGCATCAGCTGTTAATGCGAAGGTTCCTTGACAAAACGTATTTGTCAGTCGGGGTGGAAAGGACGAAAGGCACAACAACTGTCTCACTTCTCATTGGATGCCTAAAACTGCACCATGAGGGAAGGAAGGAGGGAGCGAAAGAGAAAGGTAGGGTGTGAAGGGGAAGGGCTCGGTAATAATTTCCACCACCTGATGATCTTTAACACGCACTGACATCACCTTTGGGTTTATGGGGGTTTAACATTCCAAAGCGACTCAGACTATGAGAGACGCCTAGTGAAGGGCTCCGAAAATTTCGACAACCTGGGGTTCCTTAATGTGCACTGTCATCACAGAGTACACGGGCCTCTAGCATTTCTCCTCCATGGCGAAAATCGAAATGCAACTGCCATGGCTGGGATTGAACCCGCGTCTTACGGGTCAGCAGCCAAGCACTATAACCACTAAGCCACCGCAGCGACCCAACAATCGCACAGCACGCAGGCGTCTCTTGCGTATCGCCTCTTTTGAAATCCAGCTGCCGCAGCCGGGTTCAGGAAGAGAGTGCGTGCAGCCAAGAATGACAGGGAGAGGGGCACTGAGCACAGGTGCAATTACGTGACCAACCTGTGCACATAGCAGCTGGAGACCCCCCACATGGACAGCATTTTTGTGCATAAATATTACATACCAATGATGCATATTTTCCACATTTGCAGTTGTGTAATCACTATTTTGTTGTTTCATTTTGCATGCAACTGTTGGTAGTCAGTTCATGCTGGTAGTTGCAGTAGCTTTTTGTCATCACTCCATCATTTCAGGTTAGCTTGACCATGACTATTCACAATAAATCTCAAGATCTGAAGCACTTTATCTGTCTGACAAATTTTGACTAAGATGACACCCAACAGAAGGAGATGAAAAAAATTGGCAGTGGCTTAGCTCGGCTATGCCAGGTTATACGTAGCGAGAAATTGATCTTCTGATGATACCGCTGCTGATGAGCGGCCAGACTCTCCTTCTCGTCACCCATGCAAAACGACTGTGATAGGCCGTTATGTCACCTCCGCATTTTATACACGCAGCTGTGCATGCGCAATTACGCGCATAGCTAGCACGTGGCATCCACGTGTGTCATGCGGCGAAGGCCGGCCAGCTGCTCCTCTCTGGCTGCCGCGCATGCACACAACCGCTCTTCCACGTGACGTCACGCACGGCGCCAGCGGAGGAGTCGGCGCGTGGCTGCGGCAAAGCGTCATGCACGGCGCACCTGCTGCTCCTCTCCGGCCGCCGCGCATGCGCACAGCTGTCCTCTCCGGCCGCCGCGCATGCGCACAGCTGTCCTCTCTGGACGACAGCGAAATGCTCGGCTGGTAGCCAAGTGTAGTTCTCGCTACAAAAATACACCAATATGTCATTTCCCACCCTGTTCACGGTCAATCTGCTGATGTTAAAATAAACACAACACAGCTGTGCCTCTTAGAGTTCAACTTTATTTAAACATCTCCAAAGACTTTTTGCTCCCCTCCCAAGGATGTACAGCAAAGACACGGGAATTTCGCCTTCCCCTCTCCCCTCCCCTCACATGCCCCTTGCTTTACTGACAAAAAGAGGGAAAAAAAATAAAGCCACGCCACTATATATAATAGCAAACTGGCTGGCACGCAGGTGGTGGCGGTCGTGGTAGATATGGTACAATTTTTTTTTTCTTCTCGCTCCCATCCGCTGGTCTGGTTGCAGCAATTCACACCTTTTTCACACTCACTGTCCTGTCTTCTTTAAATAACGGAGCCTCTCGTGTGTACATATGCATGTATGTATACATTCCTGGATTTGTGTGTGTCACCTTCCCGAGTTGCACTGCAGACACCGTTGTGCCCTCAGTCATTCCCACTTCTCCCAGTCATCATCACCCTGCAAAAGAAAAAAACAGAAGAGGCCAGCAAAAGCAGCTTGTCTCCTCCTTCGGCACTAATGGCATCAACCCATACGGTTGGAGTCAATATAACGCTTTCCACATTTAGAGCTAACATAACCGCATAAATTGCTGTACCGCAGTTCAGGTTTGCAAGAAGACTGAACAATATCCATGAGAATAGCTGGCCCCTTCGTCCCTGCATCCTTCACCACCATCTTTTTTGGAGAATGAGGAATCGTCACATCAGAAAAATGTTTCTGGTTCTGGTCGGCCAGCATGAAAGTGATCAGCTTAATACTGACGTTGACTGTACATTATCTCACAAGTAGACCTTTCTTTCTCTTAACTTGCACAACAAGTGATGAGATGGGCCACACTGTGTTCGGATCATACAAAAAGCACCTGAATTTGCCAAGCTAAAATGAAGTGGCGCACAGAACTAGAACTAGTGCTTACAAACCCGTGCACGCCTAACACCTAAACCAAGGCAGCCAAGTGATACGCAAGGTTACATGCAAGTCACAAAAGAGAAATGATACTCCGTGTCATTTTACGGCCACTCGACAGATTAAATGCCATTCTCCGTAGTAGCAACATGATAATGTAATGGATGCCTAGGAGTCACTGGTGTGCTGGTGCCATCTGGTGGCCAGAAAAGACAATTACTTCCACTGTTCAGCTGTTACTATTAGTGCCAGTTTTAACTACAAAACACCAAAAAAGCAATTTTTTAACATGTGCAAGCATATCTACTGCAATCATCCCATGTGCAGTCATTCCCGAGCCACAAGATGCCATCCCTGCATGATGCTGCATTAGCACCTCCTTCTGTGCTCAGGACAAATGAAGCAATAAATATTTTGTTTTTGTTTCTGACTTGATTTTCATTCCATTTTTAACAAATGGCCGCTTGAGAAAAAAAACTTAAACAAGCATTGTTGTTCCTATGTGGGCATAGGCTGCGCAGAAGGCAAAGCACCCACCACACTTGAGCGAGCATAAGAACGGCACTCATAAATGTGTTACAGACCTTCTAAACTTCAAGCCAATTAACTAGCACTCATTAACGGGATAAAAAAAAAGAGCACTAACAGTCATTGTTGACCGCACTGACAGGCAACGTGTGCAAAGCCTGAAGTCACACAAGAGCAAGCCAAAGAAATGTCTGCGCAGAAGGGCATCCACTCTTCTCGGTAAGTTTAGAAGCCGAATCAAGTACTTGCCTAATTAACATGTCACGATGCTGCGGAGGCAAGCACATAGTGAATGCTGGCACTGTATGTGCGGCGACACGCGATAACTGCGCTGCTGGTTTTCCACAGAACCCGACACGTTCCTAACACTGACGAGCAGCAGCAGATAAATTACCCAGCTATATTACATAGGGACGACAGCACTGACCAAAGGCCCGCAACATGTAAAATTACTGAAGGGCTTTGCTGGCACGGGCGTTCAACCCACAAACGCTGTTCAGCCCTTGCCCAAGTACGCCTCTGGCCAACAGTGAACTTACACAACACAAACAGCTGTTGTCATTTTTTTTTATCTGTAACATGTGCATCAGAAGATAATGCCGCCATTAGTATTCACAGCTTCATTTGATGGTAAAGTGGGAAAAAAAAGTGCCTGACATTATGGCGTCATAGCCACACTCTGTACATTACATCTAAAGTGCTAACACTGCCCCTAAGCCTACTGCCAATGAAGAGAGCAGTACGTTTTTTTTCCTCGCACCGGGCACAGGCATGTCAGTGTGACCTTGCAGCACTTACTTACTGCTCGGCTGCTGCATTCCGCCCACTCACACCTTGTGATCGCTTATCCTGAGCTTTCGGAGCACACGAATCTCAAGGTAGAGCCCTAAGGTTACTACCACTCCGCCCAACCCAAAAAAACTGCATGCTCAGTTGGCTCACAGGGCAGCCAAAGGCCGGAATGCATCCTAAGCTGCCCACAGATATGACCGTGCTGGTACCTCGTCCGCAGCGCAACAGCGATCCGCACAACAGTTTACGAGGACTGTGCCCGGACCCCTGTATAACCAGTTCTAAAATTTTGCTTTGATTCGTGCTTTTACCTCAGACGCAGAGTGGGAGGCCGGTTTCGCGACGGAAGGTGTGGTGGCAACATCCGTGTCCGCCAACTCAAGCTCAAACTCCTCCCAGTCGCTAAGGTCTGAACAGAAGGGGGGATGCCAGGAGAGAAAGAGGTCGAGGGGGTCAAAAGTTGAACAGGAGGAAGTGGGGAGGGGCCATCAAAAAGAACAAAAACAGAGAATGGGGCAGTTACGCACAAGGCAGAGACGCAGTTGTGGAAAAGGTCACAAGCAATGTAGACCACAGAGGAATACAGACTGCCGCCAGCCTCCACAAGGCAAGGCGAAAGAAAAAAACTCAAGATTGGCAGCACACACAGAGAGGTCAATATAGGCCAGCAGAGGAGGAGGAGGGGGCGGGGGGGGGGGGGGGGGTGCAAAGGCAAGCAACACAAGCAGGAAAGGCATGGCAGCAGGAGGCGCTTTAGCTGAAGCCAGAGTGGACACAGAACGGAAAAGGAGTAGATGTCGGCAGGCAGCAGTACCATATACACTCGAAGAGACGCATTTGTGCAAGTGCCGCTCCCCTCAACTAGGCAGCCCAAAGTTAGAGAGAATAAAAAAAAATTTGCAAATAAACGATTTAATTTTATTTAGTGTGACTATAAAGAGGGCATCAACTCAGGTCATTTGCTCACAGATTTAACTGCATGCCTTGCAATGAGCCCAGACGTTTCTGTAGCTATAGGGCACACAATTTGGAGCGCAACGAATCGTGCTCAGTATGGCTGCATTTACGAAGGCACTGGAAGCCTAAGCAGTGGCAACAGTGACACTGGTGTGAAGAGTTCGTACCACAGGTTAAAGAAATGGCATCCACAACTCCAGCGCAAGAATAAAGTGGTACATCTCCCATCTCCAGGTCAATAACTGAAACCAAAATAAGATGCTCTCACACGAGTGTATGCAGTAAAGAGCTAATGCAAAGGAAATGGAAAGAAAGCAACTGTGACAAGCAGCGGCAAAATCAAAGCACAAATTAAGGACGATGAAGAAATGTTTTGAAAGAACGAAAAAAGCAACTATCGGGACAGCTTGATGCAGGAAAGCGGGTATACGGAGAAAACACGGGATCGTGCAGATAACAGGACCAAGTCAACAACAATCGACAGGACAGGACAGACCACAAAAGCTGACAGAATCACAGAAAAACAAGAAATGCCATGGCACATCCAGAACATGGTAAAAGCCAAAGGGCACCAAATTGCTTCACCAATGAACAAATCCATACACAGGCAATGCGAAACACTATTGCTGTGGCGGGACACCTAAAAAAAAAATATACACTTTTCGGATGATGGGACAACAATGAGTGCATGCCAAAAAGAAACTGATATATGAACAGACAGTTCAGGTGATGCGGCAACAATGAGTACTTGCCAAAAAAGAAATTATATGTGAACAGTCAATCTATGTGACATGATAACAATGAGTGCATGCCAAAAAAAAAACAATATGCAAACAATAGGACTTGCAAAACATACTCAAGGATAAAATGAGGTCGGTTATGTGAGAATCCTGGACATACAAACAATGTGAAGCAAATGCACTTCACATAAACTGCCTCATAGTTTGCTGCTCAGTTAGCACACGTCTTTCACAGTGGCCACGAACTGCACAGCTTTCTCCAAGAAAGAAAAAAAATAAGGCCATTGAATGCAGCGGTTCAAGTAAAGCCCCAAGTCCAGCCCTGCACATAGCAGCTTCCGGCAGATGACACAGCGCGGGGTGCACCTGCTCTTAGACTTCGGGTGGAAGCGGTTCGGATGTAGATGGGCCCAAGTTTTCGACCAGCCCGGCACTGCATCACCACACACCCCAGCATGGTAGCAGCCTACTACCCACTGCACCATTCATGCCCTTGCTATCATCTCTTTCCACCACTGATAGCCCAAATATAATGCTCTTTGGGACTGTCGCCTCGCAGCAAGCCCGTTTCGCTCCGTGTTTGTGTAGCAGATGGCTGGAAACAACCAGTATATTCACGCATCCCTTTTTGGGAGACACTTGTGATAAGATGAACTTCTGATAGGATGAATAAATGTTCATGGTGCCTTCAATGCTGTCTTGAAGACAGTCTACCTGTAGGTGTCAAGTAACATTACTCAGCAGAAGCTGAAACAAGAGAAGATGGGAACGAACAGCTTGAAGGATGTGGCAACTACCATGAGTGTACATATAAGCCCAAAAGTAACTGATGCCAGCCGTACTTGCGTAACAAATGCACTTTCTTGGCAAAGAAGCCGGCGCTAATTTGAAAGGTGCCTCTATTACATGGGCAGACTATATCACATGGGCCAAACAAACAAGCCCGAGTGGTAAAGAAGAAACATACACCAAAAGGGAAATCAGTTTCCCTGGCTGGCCATGACATGAGCCAAAATTTCCCACCTCTTCTGTAACTTTGCCTAAAGAGCCGCAATTCGTGACATTTCTCCCTTTCCCACTGTTCTCCCAATTGATATGCAAACTGTGCCCAATTAGGGCAGCGTTGCGGAGGCTGAAGACAATGCAGGCATAGGAAAAGCACAGGTTTCTCACTAAATGAATAAGCTTAAGAGGGGAAGCTGGTCTTAGAAAAATTTTCATTAATGAAGTCACAATTAGGGATCTTCAGCGAACATGTATTTTTGTGTGCTGATTCCAAATATGACATTTAATTTAATGTACACCAAGTCCTTGTGCACTTATACAATATGTTATGTAACTTTCCTTGTTATGTAACTTTTTGTGGAGAGCTTTAATGGAATTATGCTGCAGGGAACTTGCTAGAATGCATGCCATCGGCTAGTCTTGACATCAAGCTATGCAATAAGGGTATAATTATTATCCTACCTATCATAGAAGTCGAGTTAAAGGGTTTTGAACTTGCTACTTCACAAACGCGAACAAAAATTTGTATTCCTGTTTTTAAAGTGACAACTTCAAAACTCTATAACTCAGCTTCTATGATAGGTAGGATGATAATTTTACCTTTATTGCATAGCTTAATGTCAAGAGAAACCAATGGCATGCATTCTAGCAAGTTCTTTGCAGCAGAATTCCTTGAAAGCTCTCCACAAAAAGTTACATAACATATTTAATAAGTGCACGAGGATTTGTTGCAGATAAAATTAAATTACATATTTGGAATCATTACGCAAAAATACATGTTCCCTGAAGATTATATTATTGTGACTTCATTAACAAACATTTTTTTCTAAGACCCTCTTCCCCCCTTAAGTCAACAGGCTAGGTAAGGCATGCAACAAAAAGGTGTCATGGAAGATTCTAAACGTGCCCCCGAAAGAGAAGAAAGAAAAGTAAGAGAAAAGAATTTTTGAAGAGTCATGTTCGCAATAAGGCACAGCACTACAGTAAAGAAAACAGGAGGTAAAAGGAAGAAGACAAAGCAAGAGTGCAATGTGTACATGTAAAACACTGCTTGTAACTTCTACAACGCAGGAAGCAACTAGTATGCACCTAAATGAAGAAAAGCCGCGACTGGGAAGTTCCAAGAATAGAAGTGACGTGATAAAAAAATTCAGAAACAGTTCAAGCACACTAAGGAAAGAAAAGCTTGGCTCTTCAACCCAATAGGAAGAGAGCGCTCTGACGATTCAGCCCACCTTCATACTGATTTAAAGACCGCTGTCGAGAAGACGGCAACAACTCGGTTTGCGGGCACGGCTGCCGCTACCCGCCCACACGCTCGGCACACTCGGCACACTCGGCACACTCGCAATTCACAGATGACGAGCATCATGGCAGCACGGTGCAAATGCTTGCAAAACGTCTTGCACAAATGAAACCCTAGCCAGGGGTGCTCCAACCAAACACGACATGGCGGTCCATGTAACCAACACGGCTGCGGCACCTGAAGAGGTAGTTTAGAAGAACTTCTTGTTGTGCTAGTTGGTGCATTGCTTTGAAGAACCACGTTGCGCATTCAAAAGAGATAAACACAGGAAAAGGCCAAGAAGACGGAAAGGGTGCAGTGCGCTCTTTCCGTCTTATTGCACTCTTTCCGTCTTCTTGGCCTTTTCCTGTGAGTCTCTTTTGAATGTGCAACGTGGTCCCTCAGACCTGAAGAGGACCTGACAAATACCCTCCTTTACCCTGCCCCAAATGGCAACTTGAGAAATACTGCTTAAGAGGAATCGCGTTATCTTCCTCTTCAGCTCAGGCTGAATGCGGCACAAAAATGAGCACTAGACTTGCACTCTTACGTGAATTGCAAGCTAAGCATAAGTCCTGCAAAAAAAAAGTGCCGTGACGGGAAACCACACTTAGGAAGCTCTGAAAAGAGGGATTCATGCTGAGGCTGGTGGGCCATTTCAGACATTACATCAGCCCAGGGTATTCCAAGTTGGAATTAGCACAGAGACATGTGCCCATAATGATACAATCCAGAGCACATCTGCCTGCAATGAGTTTTTCAGATAGCGACCCGGGACCGTCTCTATGAGAAGTTTATAGCTTGGCTCACTTTCCACTCACTTTGCATGCAAAGGCATTACAGTCGACGACCGATTTTTCGGACTCTCTAGGGACCGCGAAAATGACCGAAAGATCAGGCAGTCCGGAAAATCAGATTTCATGGAAGAAAATCGCGTAATTATTGTCAATATGCCGGAAGAAGGGGTCAGTTGTGTTGTACACATTCTAAAGCTCCTCATGACTAAATTTTGCCACGCGACATGTGCATAGATGACGGGCGGCGACTGCTTTCACGAGATCGGCTTGGCTGTGCTGCCTTCGGCATGTAGCCGATGAACGCGCGGGTTGGGACAAAGTCTAAATGGGAAAGTGAACAAGCCGTTGCGGGAACTGCGCTGTGCGTTGTGACCACGAGGTGGGCTTGGAACAAGAACACAAAGATGGAGAAACAATAAGAACTGAGAAACGGCCGAAGCAATCGTTACGTCGGCGTCGGCCTTCGTCATCAGGCCTAGCGACTAGAGCCGAAATCTGCATCGTATTCGGCGATACGCACTCTTCGGTGGCTTGCGTATAATAAGAGGCGTCTTGCCTGTCATCGAAATGCCAGTTGTTTACGGTTTTACAATAGAAAAAGTCAGGGTTGCAATGCGTTTTGCCGCGGGTACGCTGACCTCGCTTCGAATTGCACCACCGTTTCCTCCCGCGCTCACTGTCTCCGTTAAGCCATACGCCTCCCACGCGCTTCGCTGCTACCTCTTTCCTTATTCAGGACGAAAGACTCGGCACAGATGAGTTCCGCGAACTCTGACTACTCGTCAAGTTCGTGCGACGGAAGATATTCAACAATAGTATAAAATTCGAAACCACACGGGTGCAATGTACAGACTCACGCAGAATTTCAGCATCATAAGTTAAGAAGCTCCCTTTAAGCTTGAATTTCATTTTTTTTATCAAGTTTTCGATCTCTCCTGGAGTTTGAATTAATGAGATTCCAAAACACACATTATATGGCGGCTAGGGTACTGGCAGCGAGTGCGATCGAGGTCTGAAAAATCGAGCACTCAGTTGCGGTCATCTGAAATTTCAGATGCTCTTATACATCGGCTCTATCGGCCATGTTGCGGTGCCGCGAAAAAATCCTAATAATCAACCATGTCCGTAAAATCAGGCGTCCGAATTTTCGGTCGTGGACTGTATACATCTCAATGAGAATTTATTGCATTGGCAAACGGTAACACGATTACCTTTTATGATGAGCCGTGGTTTCAAAACGTTTTCCACTGTGGCTTTGGTGCAAAACAATAAGGCCTAGCGACACCATGCAAGTGATGTGCCCTATGTGCCATTGGCATGCCGCTGTGGGAAGCATGCCGCCAGCATGGATGCACTCTAGTCTTGGTTTTGCACCACACGCAAACATTGTGAACATTGCAATAAGCACACTGATTGCTTTCTTTTTTACTTTCTGGAGCAAACGATTAGGACATGCTGCGTAAATTCCTAAGTGCAGGCTGTTCTAGGCAGCCTCAACAGAACAACACGCTGCCGGCATGCTCATACACTGTGCATAGCAAAACATCTTCAATGATTCAGAGCAGCCGTATTTTGGAGCGTTACCCAAAGCATCAATTTCAAAGAAACATGTGACCCCTGCTTAATACGCAGTAATGGGAGCACACATGCACTTCGTCGGTGGCAAAGTGCTTCTCGGCAGCATGCTATCAGCATGAATTCTTACAGGTTGAAAACGGGTGCTTTCATAATGCGTGGAAGAAAAAAAGATAATTTATATATTGAGAGCCCGAGTAAGATAGTACGTTTATTGTGAAAATGCATCCACAGTGCGAGACTTACAATTATGGAACACCCAGATTATACCATGATTTCACGCAGTGCCCTGAAAGTCATATATATTTGAGGTTCTACTGTAATACCCCAATACTCTCAATGTAAAACAGGATTGGAGGCTGCTCTCAATGGCCCTTGAGCTTGCAATATCCTTCATGGACCTCCTTGGGTCTACTATGGCTTGTGAGTTGAACAGTGACTGAGAGTCACCAGACTGCCTAGGGTGATACCCGCCAAGTTTGATTGTCATGGGCTCAGCGAGCACTAAGACTGCCTCATATGACAGGGGTACAAATTATGAATTACTGCCAACTGGCAAGCGAGCACACGCCACACAACTCAATCCCACATGAAAGTGCACAGCATATATGGTCAACAGCAATGCCATTAAATGTAAGCAGCAAAGAACAGCTTCCACCCATAGGCCAACTACCAAGCATGCAATACTCTACCCAACAAGATTTTCTTCCCATCAACCAATCTGCGTTAACTGCCGGGCAAAACCCTCTCCCACTGATCGCCAATATCACTGTCCTTCGCCCTGTCCCCGCAAGCTTCCCAATCTCGTCTTCCCATCTGCCGCCCCCTGATGCTCATTCCTTTGCAAGGAATCCACTCCGTTACCGTTGCAGACCACTGATCCCCCATTCTGCACTTTACATGCCCTACCACATCCGCTTCCTCCTCTTGATCTCATCTTTGACACCATTCTTGCATTTGTTCTCTAATCCAAGCTGCTCCCTTTCTGCCTCTTATAACAGCGCCCCACTCTCCTCACTTATGATTCGCAGTCAGAACTTTGTGGAACACAACTATAATGGAAAAAAAATAACAATTTCTTTGCATACAAGGAACACACAGCCCGAGATTTAAGGCTGCGCTCTACTATTTGAATGCTCAGAATTAGGTTGTATGTATTTAATCCAGACTGCATGCAAATATGCCAATGAGATCCAGCCTTTTTTTTTGCTAACATAGTTTCATATGGTTCCGACTGCAGGTGTATACATAACGGACACTGCTCTAAAGTTATGCCAAGACGTTTAATGAAGTAAAAACACAAGATACTGCTGGCGCACAAACCACAACCCTCTTACCCTGCCATTTTCTCGCCTTCTCACATCCCCACCCCCAAGGTTTAAACAATGCAACTGCTTTTCTAGACAACCAAAGCATTTCAGTACTCATCCATCAATGGCAGGAGTTTGCGCACAAAGCTGTCATCAGACAGAAAGGTAGATCCCACAAGAGCAGCCCCTCACCTTTTCCGCTGGATGATTCAGAGTCAGGGCCCTTCGTGCTTGCCTCTCCCGAAGTTCCCCCAGGCGAAAGCACCGCTGCTTTCTTGGCTTCTGCAGTCGCCGACGGCGCTGCAGCAAGTCGTTCTTCGGCACCGCTGACCTCGGCCGACTGTGACCTTGACTCAGTAGTGTCGATCGCTGCAGCTGCAGAAGTGTTCTCTTCCGAAGCCGAGTCGTCAGCAGCTGCAACGGCAGCCTTGACTCGCGACGAGAGCTTGGCAGCCAGAACCGCTGCAGCTGAAACGGGTGGCAACTCCTTCGACTCGAGCACCTGCGTTGGTTGGGCAGGATTGATGATGGCGCACAGGCCCACAGCTGGAGTGATGATGTCAGTGCAGCGAGTGGAACAGGAAATGGTTTTAAATGGAGACTGAGGACAAATCCATCTAATTTTGGAGAACCCACTTTCACGTAATTAATGGCGATGCAAAAACAGAAAGGTGCCAGCCTGGTAACTTAGTAGCTGGGTAGCGCGTGAAAAAAATGCATATCATTGTCAGCAGATTTTAATTTTTTTCTTCTAGTTGGGGCTCGTGATTGTTTACATGTGCAGAATGCCCTAAAAGCCCTTGGCAGCTGTCTGCAAAAGTGACGCAGTAGCCAATAAAGCAGGAGCGTTTACAGCAGGCATGCATGCACGCTTCTGAGCCGTTTTCGCACCGCCTGCTTATTGCGCGGGTTTCTATGGAAGCTGAATTGGACGAGACTGGCTCATAAAAACACAGCACCCGGGAACGTAACAGCGCAGTTTTACTACATAAGCTGACGCGCGCACACCCGCAGCCGCGCTCTTTATGTAGTTTCCCGTGGGATGGCATTGCTGCACTTGCAACACATAATACAATTGCAAGGCCAGCAGCTGTAGGCGATAAAACGGTGCCCCATCTTGGCTGCCATACTCGCATGCAGCCTAGCTGACTGGCAGCAAACCGAACTTCTAACGACTCTGTAGTTTCACACGTCGACACCGCGTGCGCTCCGGAGGTTGCTGGAAGTTCGCTCTCACTCCATCTACCCCTTCTCAGGGAGAGCGACTGCCAGCGCGAGCAAGCGAGCAAGGAAAATGGCTTGCAATTTCAATTTGCATTAGAGGAACTGATTTGTATATGAATTTTCTTGGACAAGTGGACCTTGATACATACTACAAAGAACAGGCACTGACACCTGGCGCGTACGCCTGCGGCTCAGTCAGATTTTACCAAAATTAGCTAAGCAAGACGGCTCCAGCCACCACACCCAGATTCAAAGGGGATAGCGATAAAATCCCCCACCTTGCCCGCCGCATGCCCACTTGTCTGTCCGTTCAAACCATTTCATGCATCTCCTATCGATGGCGAGGAGACACCAGTTCCCCCCGCCCGACATCAGGGGTGCCGCTCATTATCGCTGTCAAAGGAAGAATGGATGGTGTAGAATGGATAGTGTGGCCCCCAATATATCTACCTTGCCAGGGTTGTTGGGCAGTGTCCTCGTTTGCTCCTCGTCCCCTTCTTGCTCCTCCCTCTCCTCAGGGGTCAGGGGCCCCATGACATCACAGCCGGCATCTCCTGCAGGGGTGGCCGTCGCCTTGGCCGGCTGAGGCGAGTTGGAGCCGCTCTGCTCGGCTGACGGAGCATTGGGCGTGTTTGGAGGCACCACCATCGGCCGGGAACCCAGACGGGCGCCACCAGGGCTGGCCGCCAGTGTCTCCAGCAAGTGATCCGAGTCCACTGCGGGTGGCGGACACACACTCTCAATTGCACCAGTTGCATGGAATTCCAGTTCAAAAGCCCGAGCAGCTTTTCACAGCTAGCTTACAGAACTTAGAAACTGGTGATGCATTCAGGCAACAGCAAAGACTACCACAGTCTCGGAGCATGTCTATTGCATAGGGGCTCTCACTGTCTTTAGATCAAACACAGCCATCTCTTTCTGGTTTCGAAAGCAGTAATATAAACCATAAGTATGCACAAATGGCCAAAACTTTGCAACATATTCCCTTTTACAAATTTACCGATGCAATGGCAAGTGCAGTTTCAAGTGAGATGGCATTACAACAAAGATGGGCAAACTGCCATCACACAGCCATCACCTTCATATCTGCGCCTCCAACCAATCAGTGCAGACCAAAAATGGAAATGTTTACTCAGCAGGCACTTCCAGAATATGTAGGGTGCCTTGATGCAGTTCCTTTGGCAGGGTGGGGACACCTCCGCCATATTAGAGCACAGGCTCGTTTAACCACATCCAACAATTTTTGAAGCGAAAAGCTTCACTGCGCCTGCTTTTCGAGCCGTCAGCGGGAGCGCAAGTTTGACCTTGAATATAGCTAGAGGTCGAACCAGGAGCATAACTGGTGGTAGTCAGGTTCGACACATGATGTCAGCTACAGCAGCGACACCAGCCAGCTGTTACACCAACTATCTCGACTTTGAACATTGACCCTGACCTTCGGTCAAGCGGGGAATTGTCTGCTGGAATCGCATGCACAGGGCATCAAAGTGGATTCTGCACAAAACGTCAGTGCACTTTGATACGTTCGGCCTAATTCCAGGTGTGTTCGATGCAACACCTGCCGTGGAGACCACCAGTCGCTCGATTACAAACATAGCTAGGGAGATGCAGCTTTTTGCTTCCGACCAAGGTTAATCAGAGCTAAACCACCAGCAATTTTTTTTCTAGCATTTTCAACAAATTTGATACGAGAGAGTTAAGTACTAGTACCATTCCCAGACATCAAAGTCTTAATTTCTCCCACTCTGACCCCCGTGTGACTCAAAATGAAGTCTTCTGACCAAACAGTGGGCATCAACATCGAGGCACCCTAAGAATACAGGCTCCGAGATGCCCCCTACTATTCCCATCACAGACTACTGATGCTGCTTAGCAACATTAAGCAGCAACATTCTCTGAACTGTACGGTTCTTAATCGCCACAGGTGGCACAGTGATCTGCACACCCCCAAAATTTGGATTAATCAACGTGACGGGTTTATTATGGTCGGGACCTAGAGGGCAGTACTGCAAATGGCATGACGAAAGGCCTTTGTCGCTCGCTTTCACACTTTTGGTGCTATGACTCAGACTGCAAGTTTTTTACAACCAAATGCACAGTTAAACCTGGATATAACAAAACTGAGAAAAAGTCTACAATTTTCCATTACATGGAGTTTTTGCATGAAAGATTTGAAAGGCCAATGCAGAATGGAAACCAAAATTAGAACTGTAGGTGAAATCACCTTCGAATGTTCACAGTAAAGTCGTGTTACTCAAAGTCATAAACGCTGAGAAACATTTTGCGACCGTGCTGATAACGCGAGTGCGACGGCGGCAGCCGCCGTGTCCGCAGCGGCTTGTACAATGCCGCTACACATGAGCTGGGGAAAGTGGAGGAGACGGGACAGTTGGAGGGACTTTTCCCCACGTGTCCCCTCACAAGCGGACCCTTCACCTCGTGTTGCCGACATTCTTTGCAGTCCTTGCCCCAAGCACACAGCAGCTACTGGTGCCAGAATCACATAAGCAAAAGAGTGGCAGTGATGGGTGCGCACTGCTCGTCCCATGTTTTCTTCGCTATGTTCTGTTGTTCTGAGCTGTTTTTTGAGCATGAACTGTTGCAATGCCACTTGGTGTGGCATTACAAAAGTAAAGGCTGCAGGCAATGCTCGATTTGCCACGTAGAGACGCCAACAGTGCAGAAGCACGGCACGCAGTCAACTGTGTTTGCTTGTGGTGATCGCGGGAATTCCTCTAATGAGAGTTCCGTGTTTTTGTCATGAAACTTTCATGTGGTTCAGCCAAATTTCAAGTACTGCCGCCCTAGCTAACAGACAGTCGGCAATGCAGGTTCGTTGCATCCAGGTCAGTTGCGTCAACACCAACGTTATGTGGAGATTACAAATGAATGCACTTCAATGGGGGCGACGATGGGGAACTTCGCAATATCGAGACATTTGCTACAAGGAGATTCGTTACATCCAGGTTTAACAGTACTCCGTCAGGGCTGTAATTTAGGTGTGGCACACACTTGCAGCCACTGCTGCTGATGTCTGCATGTGTGACCTTGTTTGTTTTCGGTATGCCTTTGAAAGATTACAAATGAAGTTGAACACACTGAATCAAACAACAGTTGTATGCAGTGTAGCCGATTTACAACAAATTGCAGCATGTGCAAGGACTTTTTTGACACACCTGAGCAGCTCGGAGGGTCTGTGATACGTTGCAGCGAGGAAGAGCTTCATGTTTTCCACCCCATTCACATGCACATATGTCATGGCTTCTATAAGTCAGCCATGTTCCTGCAGGCTAGTTGCACGAAATAGTAATGCTACTCTTGCGATACATATACATGTAAAGATGCAGGCAAGAGGGAGTTGCCGATGTGCGAGAACAACAAACTGCTATTCCACCAGAGACCTTGGCCATTAATTGGGCACAACAAGTACTACAGTGTCCCTTTTACTGCTAAAAAGAAGACATAAAATGGCCGTCAGAATCTAAAAAGAGATGACGTTAACGCCACGTCCTAAATGTCCACTCTTTAATAGACTCACTGCAGGCAGCTCTTAGAACAGCTGAACCACATCAAGTGAACAAGTGCTGGTTGCCTTGAGTTTATTATTTAGAAATTTAACTCACTCACAACAGAGCACTTACGTCACACCCAGTGCCACATGTATCAGCAGACTTTGCGTGCACTATGGTATCAGCACTTCCACCTCCTCAGCTTGGGCACAGGCACTTCAGCGCGGGCTCAAGTGCCTAAACACAAGCCAAGCCTAGTTCTATGTACAAACGTTAGCGTAAAATAAGACACATTCACAAGAAAGGCGGACAAGACAACAATAAAATATACCAACAAGAAAACAAGACAACAAGAAAATAGTGCGTTGTCCACCTTTCTTGTGAATGTGTCCTATTTTGTGCTCATGTTTGTACATAGAACTATGCACCAACTAGTCCAGCAACAAGTGTTAGGTACTTGAGTACCAAGCCCAGTCACAGCCAAATTTGTACCAGCGTTTCTCCTTCTTGACATGTGGCCTTCTTGACATGTCTACTGCACCATGTCTCAACTAACTGGCTACTGCTTGTTTCGACCCAATGGATCAAGCTACACGAAGACTGTGGGGAATTTCTCGTTTGTCAAGCCAAGTGCTTGCTGCTGTGGCTGCCGCTCACTTCACCACCCTACAGCAGAATCAAGGTAAACGCCACACGGCTACAACTACTGCAACCAAGCAAAGCAGGTGGGGAAGACCAGTGTTGGACGACTGACCGCCGCTGATGGAGAGGCGCTCGCTCGACTGCTGCACGCTGTTGACCAGCTCCTCCTCAGCCTGCCACAGCTGGAAGGCGCGGAAGAAGTAGCGCTGCCAAAACTCCTCGTGCGACACTGCATTCGGCACCAGCTCATCGTAGAGGCCCTGCACCTCCGCGTGGTTGAGCAGGATCTCTGCTATCTCGTCCTGCACCATCGTTCGATGCAAGCAGGATGGCATCAGCTGCTGCTCGAGAGGTGTCACTAAGATGAGCGGCACCCGGCGAGGTCCGCACCTCCTGCACCCGTCTAGTGACACCTGTGCTCTGCTCAATGCCGCTGCAGCGTAGCCATGACCTGAACATGCACTACTCAGCATCACAGCTGTGCTGCAGAACAATTATTCTCGGTATTACACCTCTCGGTCAGCACACCCCTAGCAACTAGAGCAGTAGACTTTATGGGACACTTTAAAGGGGAACATTAATGGAAATAAGAAGCTACAATAGACTGATACTGCACTTCAGAGTCATTATTACCATTTTTGTGTAAAAAGACGACTGTTAACAAAAATCCCCATAATTACCCCCCCCCCCCCCCCCCCCCCCCCCCATCTCTTGCGGGCAGTGTCTCAACATCTTCGTGCAGCGCAAGCTCCTGAGCTCTTGCAAGTCAGAGAAAACCATTGTACCCACATGTTTAGCAAGAAATGGCACCACAATACTGTGTACCACATTTCATGCTGTGGCGCAGACCTCTCTAGACAATGGTCCCAGCATATGAGAAAGAGCGCAACCGAATGATCCTTTAGCGGAGCCTGCTCTTGGCTTGCACTTCTAAAGTTGCCACATGAAACAGCCTTGTGCAGGCCAATTGTGTGGCACGCAGACACTTCACAGCCTTGCTCATTGGCAGCAATCGCAGCGCTTCCTATTTTTTGAAAACACCCGCCCCTAAAAATATTGTTGCGTGCAAAAGTGACAACCCAATCACAACCAGCAAAGAATTCACTCCAGTGGGCGCAGTTAACCAGAATTTGTGAGAGTTGCTGCAACACACGTTTTAATTTTGTGTCATTTGCTGGCTTATGCAACCACCATTCTTGGTAAGGACAACGTGTTTCCTGTCACGAAGCACTACTAACCTATCATTCGAGCTAGACTTGGCACCCCCTTCATTGTCCCTTCAAACTAACACCCATGTTTCCCCCCATGTGTCTGCAGAATTAACATGGCTAGTGACTTGTCTTGGCAAATGCATGCTGATCACAATGTTGAAAGCACAAACAGCACTCTTGGATACTTGGTAACTTTTCAAATGCTTGTTCACTGATAAAACTGATACCCTGTGAAGGCCTTGTGAATTTGAATTGCTACTATATGCTCGCTCAGACAGGATCTGGGTCACAAACGTTTCATCAACACTCAGCAGTCAATTCAAGATCACAGTTCACATCTAACTCTCTGCAACTAATCTTGTTCCTCGTGCATCCCACCTAAAATATTCACACTGGGAATTCTCCTCTCAACTTGAGAAAATTTGCGGTTATTACTATTCCATAGGATTCACTGTCACAACCATGGGAAAACTTGAGGTGCTCCCACAAACGGAAGGAACCCCAAACCACAGTCAGGGGAAGCAGGGGGACAAATGAAGTGATGAGGCAATGAAATTTACTTGTATAATTTGGCAGCCGCTGATACAAGGCAAAGACACGTGAAGCTCATAAGGAGAAGGCCTTGGTGCTATTCTAGGACACAACAAAGCTGAAGACACGATGACCTCGTTATATGCAAGAAAAACTGACACGATTTCCCTCAGCTGACCTTGTGGTCGTTCATGTTGAAGGTCTCCAGCCAGGTCTCGTACACCTCTGGTGGTGAGTCCGGCTCGTGGCAGTAGGTGTTGCGATCCACCAGAATTGAGTGCAGGCATGCCTGAAAAGGTTGCCAAGCCACCGTTATTATCTAGACACAGGCACCTCAATGCACTCGAACTGTTAATTCCATGTAGCGCTACAACAATATCACAGGCAAGTGACAAAAGTCATAAGCCTCCGACAGCGAGTGACACTTGAAAGAGAGAAAATGCGGCTTACTGTGTGGCTGTGAGCCGCACTCACATGAATGGTATACGCACGGCGACTAACAACTTATACAGCAAGGGAGCCATGAAAAGTTAGTTTTCCTTTCAACCAGAGCATACGCTATGAAAAGTGACAGGTGCGCAATAATGTGTAAGCCCACTAAGACATCTAAGTTTGAGGCTGTGCGACCCGGTCACAATAGTTATATATATATATATATATATATTTGCTATGCAACTCATATAATCAGTGAACACAAAAGTCAAATGCCCATCCTGACCACAAGGCAGTTCACATGACAAAAAGAAATGCTACAAGCACAGTGCACACCAGAAATGAGGTATGATAAGCACATTTGGAGTGAACACAAAGACATAAAACCACAGCATGCCTGCCAAAAAGCAGGAAGTGAAGAGACATAAGGTGGCCGACAACGCTGAAGCCGATCCTGTCACTTGTGAGCAGAAATTCCATCGAAGGTGCAGTGCTACTACCATAACACATCCACTCACTTCAGTTCAGAAAAACAAAAATGGTTGCACCGTTTCCGTTCCTACAAAGTCAGCTTTTCGGTCCCAAATATAAAAGGTCAGATCAGAAATCACAATCTATATCAGAACTCTGCATGGTGATGGGATCAAGTCTCGGCAGCGGTGGCCACATTTCGATGGAGGAGGAAAAACGCCGCACACTGTACAATGTTAGTGCACGCTATAGAACCCCGCGTGGTCAAAATCAATCCAGAGCCCTCGACTATGGCGTCTCTCACTGCTCATGCAAAGCTTTGTGCCGTTGCGCCCCACCCCACAGAACGTAAATACATAACATACAATCTACATCAGAATCAGGAAGCTACAATAAGGGTAAACCAGAAAAACAATTTTTAAAAAATACTACGTAAGCAGGTTTTAGATGTACATCAGTCGCAAAGTGCACCCAATCCCGAGTCTTAAATCCTGCAGGTTAAATGGGGGCCAGCAGACATGAGCATCGTCTGTGTGCAACTAAGAAGAATGAACAGAAATGCACAGAAATGCACTCTACCAACCTCTGACCGGCAACCCTGCTGTCGGATCATATCTAAAAATAACCAACTGGTCCGCATGCCAATGCCATGTTTTCACAAAATCAGAGCAGCACTTCGCGAAACACCCAGAACATCGCATCGAAATGCACCTCCAACACAAATCACAAATGCCCCAGACGTGATGCACAATACGCACGGCGCAAATAATGCTACAGAAACAAAGCTGACAGGCCTGAAACAGCGGGGCTTCCCTGTGAAACTAGCATAGAACAGAAGGCTCACTTATAACTTGGGCATCAGCTTTTGTGCGACTAAACGACTAACTGCTGCTACCAGGGACGTCCTCCACAACAAAGGCAGGCAGCAGAAGCAGCTGTTAACGTGGCTGCACCAAACAAAGAAAAGAGCACACTTAGCAACAGCAGTGCAGGTGTTCCTTTGAGCCACTGCTCCGCACCCGATTTTAAGCTCATGATGTACATTTCTAGCATCACAACTCCAGCACCAATGGCAAAGTTAACTGTGGGTTTAAGAATGACTTCCTATACAAAAAAAGTTAAACAAGCATCTGCAAAAAAAACGTGAGACAACGACAAGGTAGTGGCAGTAATTCTCCCACACATCAGCCTTAAGTTTCTAGTAAACTTTAGCGGTCCAATAATAGCAGCTGCCTCCATCAATCATGGGCACAGGAGACAAAGAGATGTATCTCCAGGCTTTGCACAACAGAGGAAAGTAGGCACATACAGTCAACTAATATTTCCGGCATTGCATGTGCCAGAGCAACCACCCTTATAGATTCGGCCAGAGAAAAATTAATTCACCTCAAATTAGCATGACTTCAAAACGCGACAGAGCTCCGGAAATTTTGTTAGTGCACAGCCCTAGGAATCAGTCTCCACAAAGGTCAAAGCCACAGTGCAGTCCCCGACATCCAGGCCCCTTCAAGCACTTTGCTGCAAGCGCCTATGCAGTCGTGGTGCTAAAAAAAAAAAGGAAAATGATATTTTCGTGGTGCACTCGCCTGCCAGCGGTCCACTGGGTGCACTTCATTGTCGTGGATGACGGACAGCTCGTCGTCAGCCGGATCCCAGGTGGGTGACAAGGCCTCACTGATGCTCCCGATGAGTGAGGTCAGCCCCTCCTTGGCCTTGGATGTCACCGAATTCTCCCCATCCAGCTGGACATGACACGTTAATACAGAGAGGTGATCAAGCGTGTAACAGGCAGGTACTGTGTATTCACAGGCTGCGACTGCGCATTTATACTTCATCTCACAAGTTGTTTGCAGCGCTGTAAAAGGTAGAGCTCTATTCGTCCAATCAGGGCCGAGGGAGACAACAGATAGTCTCCTGAATATTTCTGCAGTTTTGCGACTATTTTCCCAGCAAATACTGCAATAATTGAAAAGATAGTTCAGGATGATGCATCAAAAGTGGAGTGAGCCTTTCATTCACTGGTTATTAGCAGGGAAAGTCAGCACGAACGCAGCACTGAGGAGGCCTGCTACGAAGTGGTGCAATCCCAGTCATAAACATGGCACCCATCGAATGTCCTGAATTCAGGAGCTGAACACTGATACTCTTTCCTGCCCAGAGATGGTGCCACTAATCATGGGATAAAGGCCAAGGAGGAACACGTTTCGCAGCACACGCCGTTCCAAATGTCTTAAGATCACCACAGCCTTCACAGCGCTGCTAACTTGTGAGCTGGAGTATAGAACAAACAAGCAAACAAAGCAGATCCTGTCGCACTAACTCAAACCGTTGAGCTCTGCCGAGCAACAAAGGGCAAGTGAAACACATGAGAAAAAAAAAAAGCAGAGGGAAAGACCCTATCCTGGTCCCTTTACAGGAGTCGTGCCTGCTGACCTTGAGCTTGTCCCGCACAAAGGCTGCCGTTGAAGAGACCGCCTGGGCCGTGTCCTGCTGGACTGTGCTTGAGAACTCCGTCAGGTCCCGCTTGAAGAACTCGTAGGCTGTCGATGACTGCACATGGATGTCAGCGCACAACATTAACAACCCCTTCAATCCTCAAATCCCAAATCAAACACAAAACACTGACAAAACAACCCCATCAAACATTACTGAACAAGCTTTCTCATCCCCAAATAATAGCCCACTTTCATTGCACAAAAATAAATTGTACTCCAACATGTACACCATAAAACCGACAGTGAAGTTTTACTTCGCAGTATCACTGAATACTTATGATTCAGCACACCACACTTATTGCACAAGAATAACAACTGTACTGACATCATTACATTTTTAACTCCAGAAAAGCAGTATCTCTCGATCCTGCAATGCCATAAAATGGAAATGTTGGATGACACTTTTGAGCCCTTAGCATCTCGACATTGGTGGCCGCTAGATGGAAGAAATGTAATAAATCATTAAATTAAAGGCACTACAATGCTGCAGTTACGTGAAGTGCACATCTAAGATTTCTAAGAAAAACAGGGGAGCATTCACACGTCTTATCAAAGGTACAAGATTACGCACAACAGACACAGACTGAAAGTTAAGACACATGCATGCAGTCCTGAGTGCCTGTTTTAAACTTCAGTCAGCCTTATGATTAGAGGGCTTTCAATCAGTCCTTCTCTAAAATTCAAAATGGGAAGAACCTTCACCCATACACAGAGCCCTTCCATTTAAGGGTAAGCTAGATTCTTGCCCCTCCCCCAACACATCTCTTAAGAAATCTGGTTAAGCCCAATTCTCTACCCGAATATGCCCCTCCAAGTGAACACACAAGGGCAAGGGAATAAGGGGCTCGTTTCAGAGAAGCGTTCGTTCAACTGCCGACCTTCATTTTCATCATCATTAGCCTGACTATGCCCACTGCAGGGCACAGGCCTCTCCCATGTTTCTCCAATTAACCCTGTCCTTTGCAAGCTGCGCCCACCCTATGCCTGCAAGCTTCCTAATCTCGTCCGCCCAGTTAACCTTCTGCCGCCCTCTGCTACGCTTGCCTTTTCTTGGAATCCACTCCGTAGCCCTTAAGGACCAGTGGTTATCTTGCCTTCACATTACATGCCATGCCCAGGCCCATTTCTTCCTCTTGATTTTCACTAGGACGTCATTAACCCGCGTTTGTTTCCTCACCCACTCTGCCCGCTTCCGGTCTCTTTTAACGTCACACCTTTCTTAACATGCTTGTTATTCATAATGTGGCTTAATTTGAGGATACATTCAAAAACTAACTCTGAGAAGCAAGACGCCAAAAACAGGTGCTGACCAGGCATTTATTTGGCATTATGTATCAAGCGCTTTCCATGCCAACAACATCCTGCTCCAGAGCTATTGCCCATTTAAAATAGCCTCCTTGATGTTTACTTACTGTTTTTGAAGTGTACAAGGCAGGCAAGTCTTACAAGCATGTGATGTGCTGCATACAAGACTGATAGTTTACATGATGAAATAATTGTAATAGATGAGAAAAAAAAGCAAATTTGGTGAACAGCTTTTTTTGTGTGTGCAACCTGCCATTTTAATTTTTGCGATATATTGAGAAAAAACTAAGGTACTTTGTGCCTAGCACAAAAATGAGCACTTAACGGGTGATGCAGGGCTAAAATCACGATTAAAAAAAAAAAAAAACCTGCTCTTAAATTTGTGCCGTGTTGGATCCCTGACTTTATAAACTTCCCACCAACTTTGCTAGTTATCTGCGCAGCTGAAAAGAAGATAATGACTTCTTTTCGCGAAACGGTGCTGCATGTCCGCTGTCGAAAGCGCCCAGAAACGCTTTTTTCAAGACACGGCCACACAGCGGCAAGAAACCGAACGCAAAGTGAATGTCCACGTTAGAAAGTTTGCTTTTTCGCGCTTTTTAGTCATGGGAGACCTTCTATCGAGTCTACACCAGACCACTGAAGAAAAATTTTTAAAAAAGCATATTTTTGGCTACGGCAACTGCAGATGGCTGGAAAACCGAAACAGAAGCTTGGATTGACAGAAACACAACATGCAACCTTCCAAAGCTGCTTTTGGAACACTCGAAGTATCGCTAAGCCAGACCTCGTTTTGGCTCTGTTCGACACTGGTTATTTGCTTATCTTTCTAACTGACCAAGCAGCCAAGAAAAGCATGTTACGAGCATAGACAAGGGCACTGGAGAGCTTTACAGCTGAGAAAAAAGAAAACGAAGCAATTGCCACAAAGCAGCGTCGTGCTGGAAGAGGTAGGCACAACTTACATAGCAGGGCACTTGAATTATTTTAGGCCATAAAATTAAATAGCACGTACTGAAATCTTTGAAGCTATTTTTCTGTTTGCACTTTTTGGGAAACAAACCGTTAGGAAAACTATCATTTCAAAACTATATCGAGAAAAATAGCTCACTCAATTAAAGATGGTTTCTAGACTGAAATTTTGTTAGGAACAAGATGAGGTACTTATCAGATTTCAAAATTTTTTCTAACACAAAAAAAAAATGATCAGATGTCTGACATATAATAACGGAAAAAATTTAATTCATTTTAAAAGTCATGGCATTTTTACAGAAATAGCATTAAAAAAAACGCAACTAGCCTTATCCTGAACTGTAAACCATCTAGAAGGTATCTAATCCCAAACAATTAGTATATCATCATTATAATCCCAAACAATTAGTATATCATCATTATTTTTAAAATTATCTCATTCCTAACCTGACAGAACTAACTTCTCTATATGACAGCTTTAAGTGTTTCTGTTCGTGCTATGGTAATGAAATTTAGAATATAGTCATTGATAAGATAATAATAATAATAATAATTATTGGTTTTTGGTGGAAAGGAAATGGCACAGTATCTGTCTCATATATCGTTGGACACCTTCATTGATAAGATGCCAATCCTGAAATTTTTATCAAAACTGGCATAGCAGTCTATTCATGAATAGCCCAGTATCCCCCCTTACAGTAAATTGTCCTTTTCCGCACAGCAACGACCTGAAAAAATCCCGAATTACAGAAATTTTTGCTGAATAACCAAATTTGAACATAACCCCAGTTCGAACATAAAAATATCACCCAATTTTCACCCCCAAATACTGAAAAAAAAAAATATAAAACCCAAAACAAAGGACCTTACTCATACAAAGTATCAGAGTCCTTGAAGGACTCTGACAGTATCAATACGGCTCTTGATAGCGCTTGACATGCAAGTAACCTCCTCAGGCTGATGGGGATAGAAGGGTGCAGATATTATAGTCATGCCTATAACCCTAACCAACATACAGTAATATCCCTGCTGCATACATACCTTTAATGGCAGTTCAGTTCAGATATGAATGACAGTTAAGCAGCGTTGCATGGCAGCACATACTACCACTAACCTCTAAACGGCAGTTCAGTTCAAGTGAGAACAGTGGTACCGGTTTAAAAGGCTAACTACCATGCCAGCCAAATCCATGCCACAGTAACACCTACATGCAGAGTGACATTGCAAAAACTGCAGTTAAGTGCTAAAACAAAACACGGCTCTGAATTTCTTTGGCTCTTTGCAGTGTGCAGCTGCGTTGTACACAAAGCCGGCACAGCAATCGTACTTTAGACAAATGTGATACAAAATTAGAGTCTGAAACCAAATATAACAAAATGCGCACCTATTGCTGCTCATTAATGGGCTGGAAATGGCACGATCATATGATGAACAGGTTGAACCGAGTTTCATGTAAAGTGACATGGAAGCGCCATCCAGAAAGCAGAACAGTTGTTTAGCTAAACAGCAGTTGTAACTGCTTATGTAACTCGGCTGACCTCATTTTCGAAAAGGCAGATTAATGCTTTGACATGCCATTTTTTTCTTAAATTGAAATGAAACATTTTTCCTCTGAATAGCGACACTTGAGCTTTGGTCCTCCAGCCTTCTGGAGACATAAGATGTCTCCTTCTATGGGGTAGGGCACACGTGCTGGCAACTGAAAAGAATCTGTACCATCGCCTTCACCTCGAATCATTATTCATTCAAACGACTAATCGCACCCTCAATCGCAACACTGGAAATCTAACTCCTGTATACGCACGCTCCCTGCGCCCTCTTTTCAAACGTATTTAATCCTGATGCACTTTCTAATCCTTCTCATTGTGAACAAGGCTCCGGTACGGTACGAGCCTTGTTCACAATGTTTTTACTTTTGGTCGGCGTCCTCCTTTTAAGTTTTATTATGATAAAGGAGGGAGTGAAAGAAGAAAGGGAGAAAGAGGTGCGGTAATGGAGGGCTCCGGAATAATTTCAACCACCTGGGGATCTTTAAGGTGCACTGTGGGGCGCCTTAGCATTTTGCCTCCATAAATACGCAGCCGCTGCAGTCGGGTTCGAACCTCGGAACTCCGGATCTAATTAATCGTTTTTTGACGCAAAATATTTTTACTTCTGTCTGCTCAGACATCCAGAATCTTTTCTTTAGTTCAAAATAGGCCTGCGTTAAAGGAAAGATGCTGTGTACCTAACTGAAGCTAAGTCAACACTTGTTCACACTTCCCAAGAACTTCAAAGAGATAACGCATTGGTTCAGCTTTACAAAATGGATGGAACCAATTATTTACACGGGAGCTTAAAAACTCCAGAAGCGCTCTTGTAACCAAAAACGATACGTCCACATCAGTAATGAGAAAACGAAGTTTGCCATAATTAGCCACTAACCATCCAGCTTCTCTCTTCCCTGCCATTTCCTACGACTCCCATAAGCCATGTTTTGCCATGCCAGCAAATGTAAATTTATGACTGCCTGATGTGAACAAGTTCAGGGTTTAAACAAAGAACAAAGAGATCCAATAAAAAAAAAGAATGGCTGAAAGTAACCACAGGCACAAAGTAAAGGCATCACAAGAGCACTTGCAAAGCATTTATTTCAGCATTCTCTGCAGATGTTTGTGTGTGCAAAGCTCTCCAGAGGACGGGCTTGATAACCCCAAATTAACGCTTACTTCTGTAAGAATCTTGAGGGACATGCCTGGCAGCAGCCCGCTTATCAAAGTTACAGCAGCATGAGAAAAAAAAAGAAAAGATACTGCAACTAAGCACCGAAACAGCGTATTTGCGAAACGCCGTTGAATGCAGGTGTCTTCACCCCCCCCCCCCCCCCCCTTTTTGCGTTCACAGCACACACACAAACACACTTTTTTTTTTTTAAACTCCACGACCGTCGCAAACTCTACAATCAGGTGACCCGGTGGTCGTCACTGCCAGGGGGCCAAGGCAACGAAACATGCAAGAAATTAGAACTATTACGAAACAAAAAAGGGAAAAAGAAATAAAAACAACAGCCTCGACCGCAACAGCTGGGTCGACCCGTAAAAGCGTGCGACAAACGACTCGCAGTTGGCCAACATACCCGGCGCGCCTGGCAGGTCCAGACACCGAATGAGTAATCGCTCGGCGCTGGTCGCCGCGACAATGTATAATCGGCGAACGAGTTCAATACAAGAAACAGAGAGCGAATTTGCATCGAGGCGTGGTCAAATATCCCGTCCGGGCGCTCGTGCACGCGGTTATGTCGACGAGCGATTAGCCCTGCCTCGATATCATCGAGTACACTTTTGCCGGGTGTGCGAGGGTCGCCTCACGGGGCGCATATCCGGAGTTGGAAACGGGGGGCACGCAGAAGAAGCGAACATCCTTCCAAGCTTCACGACCGTTCGATAGCTGTTAACAGTCGCGATCACCCCTTCGAGACACAGCTGCAAAACAGTCCAAATTACGATCATTCATTTACGACACGGGTTTGCAGGGTGCAGCATGGTCAGAATACGATCATCCTGACCTAACATTACAACATAAACATTTTGTTTTTAGTTTCCGCGCGTGTTTGCAGGCAGGTCGGCAGCGTGTAGGCATGATCAGAAACCTAGCGACTCTCGCTGCCGAGATTCGCTCCTCCGCCGTTAGCGACAGTTGCGAATTAGAGGATGTCAACTCCTCGTACACACGATGCCAAGAGTGTTCGAAGAGTGGCGCAATCTGCGACGCCAGAGACAGTGCCTGTGGTTCGTCTTCGCTTCCAAAACACAAAAAGGACGGCGCCAGGAAACGGTTTGCTCGCTTGGCCCGGGTGCAACGAACGCTAAATGTCTTCAATAGAACGCCGCCGGTTACGACTCGTGCGGCTGTGGCAACGAGATAAGGCACCAGATATGCAGTCTACTCTGAAAACGAAGATGAAAATGCCGAGAGGGGGGAACGAAGCGCTAGAAAACCGTCGATAACGCGATCCAAAGCGCAGGCCCCACAGAGCACACCGAAGCTCTGGGCTAGCGTGTTCGCCGCGCCTCTCTGCCAAGTAGTGGATGCCGGTTGCGTAACGATAGTCGCAAGTGCGACCTCAATCACTTTTTAACTCCCTGATAGGCCTGGCAAGGCAACGTTGCGGCGTGCAACTCGTGCCTTACCTTGTCTTTAGCTGTCTGCAACCAACTGTTCCACCACGGCGTTCCTTCGTCCGGGTTGCTGCGCAAAGAAAAATCGTGGCAACAGTTCTTTAACGCGCTGCACACAGCCAAAAGGACAACGCTTCGAGGTCAGGAAATGTGCAGAAAGGAAAAATAAACGCTATTACTAGTCGCAGACACTGTAAAAAAGGAGGCGCAATGCGAATTTCACAAATCGCGGAGACTTACGTGCCCTCGGCCATCTTTACATGTTTGCGATGACAGCGACAGAGAACGCTCGTGTGGTTGAAGTTTACAAACAGAAAACCGAAACTGCAACATAAATTACTTTTATCAAATATTTTTGTTAAATCTCGTTTTTAATAACATTCTCATGTTAGTTCTGTAAGTAAAATATGTATTGTCGTTAGGTTTAGTGCTTGTAAACAAGAACGTGAAAAAGTGCGTGATCGCATCATTAGTTTCGGTTTCGTTATCTTGGCGGAAAAATCCGCTTTTCACACACCCTTTTTTGAAAGCTTAGTATTTTTATGATCGGCCGAATGGCTTGCAGGGCGAGGTGTGCCTTGGGTGTGCCTTGCGCGGAGTAGATAAATTTATTTTCCTGGTTGGGCAATTTATTTATTTTCTCGTTCCTGCAACATCATTTGGCCTACCGCCACTACCGCGTTCATCTACCGATCTCACCAACAGATGAGTAACACTCCACCAGCCCGCCCAATTTAAAAAACACATAGAAGCTCCCGCGAAACATCCTTCGTAGAGTGCTCTAATCCGCCGATCATTGCAGTGTCGCGATAGGAACAATGATACGTCCCTTGAAGCCATCGAAGGTCCCTTGCGCTTAATATCAACAGCATTAATGAGTTCTTTGTGCTGTGAGCCTCCTTTGGTACTAAGTATTAATTAGCTTTATATTCGTTCTAATTATTAGCTAATTAAAACCGCTAATTTGCATCGTTCAAATAGCAAATTAAAGCAAATAAATTATTAATTCTTATTTTACTGCTCCAATATTGTTTATCATCACGAATAGCTGTGAGCGTCTGACTGCGCGCTGCCCGCGCTTGGAGGCCTACCACTGTTATGTCGATGGACTATCGTTTCAAGCCCAGCTGCGACAGTCTATTGGCTCCATGTGTTTTCGGGACTTTGCCAACATTGTTCCAATTCGCATTGCAGGCGGATTTAATGAGAATTTTCAGCTGAATGCAATTGGAATGGGAGTCTGTTTGGTTTTGGATAGTTCCAACTGGGTGCAATTTTCATTTGGGAGGACCCTCGAAAGTCCCACGAGGAATGGCGGTTTTCATGAAATAGGCACCATGTTTGGCTACGCAGTGAACTATAGCTAGCCTGCACGAAGTATCGGAGCACTCGGTCGCGCTCGGAAGAGCCTCGTCTCCCCCGTTGCCCGATTGATAGAGTGTATCGCCGGCCCGTTCAGAAGTTGATCTCTGAGAATTTGCGGAAAAAAATGGCGGTAGCTTAGCACTGGTTAAAGCTGGAGTGACGCGATAGCTACAGCTGACCGAGAGGAACTTGGTCACGTGACCAACCACGTGGCGAGCACGTGATCAGCCACGGCGCCGGCAGCTGTTCCGCGCCACGTGACCAACCACGTGACAGCGTGGCGGCACAGTCATGGGGTGGCGGCGCCGCCACATATGTTGGCGGCTCCGCCACGCTGAAGGCTCGAAATGCTACCGTAACGTAGCTCGACAATACCATTTGTTGGGCGAGTTGGTGCTTACGATGATCCATAACAGCGCGACAGACGGGACAGAGAAGAGAGGACACAACACAGAGCGCTGTGTTGTGTCCTCTCTTCTCTGTCCAGTCTGTCGCGCTGTTATGGATCATCGTAATGTAGCTATCGCTACAATATCTGATGATGGCTGTTACACAGTTGTTTGTACGATAACTACACTCGGATACAACTCAAAAACTCAGCGGCTACTGGCAAGTTCCTCCGTGAAATGGGATTAAGCGCGATGTCATGGCCATCGGTGAACGCCATTGGCTGGAGAGCCTCTTTGAGGGCATTTGCCGTCGCCTTCTTGAGTTGCACCATTACTATACATAAAAGAGACGCTAAATGTCACTGCGAACTAATTTTCTAGTGCCAGCAATACGAAGAACATGGAAATAGGAATTCAGTTTTCAACGCTTCCACGACCATGACAGCACAGTTATTCATGGCAGTGGAGCTTGATTCACAAAATGATTTGCTCCAACGAGAAATGCCTGTGTAAATAAAAGACGCTGCATGTGAACAAATATCATTCACGGGAACATTTCAAGAACGAATATATTTGCGTCCAATGGCAGGTATAATTATGCTGATGTGGTGCTTTGTTATCAACAACATGATACATGAGCGTAACATGATAGAACTATTTAAATTAAATTCCATTTCAGTGTGGCTCGTTTTGCACTTTGTTATTGCCTCATGCCCTCGCTGTCATTAGAATCAGGCACTAAACGGGCAAATGGCAAGAATCCAATAGAATCGGACAAAAAGAATTGTATCATACCCGTCATACATTCTTCCATCCGCTATATATATATATATATATATATATATATATATATATATATATATATATATATATATATATATATATATATATATATATATATATAGTAGCAAACAAGTTAAGGGAAAATGAGGGGCTCGTTTGACAAATACATGAAGGAAGCCAACAGTCACCGAAACCAAGGTGCAATGGGGAATGTTTTCTGTTTTTTTTAATTTTAGAGTGCTGATTAGTGGGAGAAAAATACTTCTATTAAGCTTTTTTCTTAAAGGAAACTACTTATAAAGCAGCAGAAAAAACAACCATGCCGCCGGTGGGATCCGAACCCACGACCTCCGAATATCGCGTATATATACATATATATAGCGGATGGAAGAATGATGGAAGAATATATATATATATATATATATATATATATATATATATATATATATATATATATATATATATATATGCCACTACTTACGAGGAAACGTTGTGCCGAAATAGGTGACGTCATTATCGTCGCCACGGTGGCTCATTGGTTATGGTGCTCGACTGCAGATGCGAAAGACGCGGGTTCGATCCCGGCCGCGGCGGTCTCGATGAAGGCGAAATTCTGGAGGCCCGTCTACGGTGCGATGTCAGTGCACGTTAAAGAACCCCATGCGGTCGAAGTTATCTGCAGCCCTCCACTACGGCGTACGTCCCCATAGCCTGAGTTTCTTTAGGACATTAAACCAAATAAAACCAAAAGCTAATCATATTTCTCGCTTTCCACCCGTACATGCGATTATAAATCTACGTTAAGATTTTAAGTAGCGCTTCAGTAATAAAATATATTGTCATAGAGAATGCAAGGGTACAGATTTTTCAGTTAAAGCTCAAACGCCGGGGGTTTGTCGAACTTTGATACTTGTTTTTGTGAATGCCGCACGAGAATCATTGCGTCTTAGATTCCATGAAAACTGCCGAAAATTGCGCTTCGTACTGTCAGTCACCCCCTTAACAGTCTTCATAGCGGGTGCGATTTATTTTAAATTCCCCGCAAAGCAGATGTCGACCGTTCCTCTCCGCTTTCACGCTGGCCGTTTTCAAATGTTGTTGTTGTTGTTAGCGTCTCAAAAGATGGCACATACTCACACTGGGGGATCGGCCAAGAATCGGGAGGCAGAGATGATTCGTGTCTCGTTCATTTCTTTTACGCCCTCGAGAAACGAGATTGTTTGGATGACACGAGGCGGTCGCCGTGGCCAAACACGGATTTACCGTGAGATTGTAAAACAAATGGCGAGCACTGGGGTACAGCCCTCCGCGACAATGCCATTTTGGATCATTTGAGGCGCCCTCTCTCCTTGGGCGCAGAAAATCACCCATAGCCACAACCATCTAGAGACATCGGGGGTATATAAACCAGCACCATTCGGGTCGACGGTGCATGCACTACAATTGGTGCAGTCGCCTTCGATCATCACCCCAATCTCCCCTGAACCAAGCCTTAGCCCTCACGCACTCCACTGCGAGGCCGCCGATAATTTAACCCGAGGGTTCGTGCGTGGAAACTCGCGGGAGCGCATGCTTCATTGCCGAGCTCTCAGAGTCCTATCGCCAGGAGTGTCCCACCGAAGAGCCACCCTACCCCTCCTATAAGCCACAGGTTGCAGGCGATCTGGAGGAGACTCCAGACCCGCACTCTTCCTTTTCCCTTTCTACTCAGTGTATCGTCCCACGTCTCCGGCCTGCCCTTTCTGGGCATTTACATGGGCCACCCTTACCCACACCCTTCTGGACAGCCCGGCGTATCCTCATTGCCCTAAATGGCTAAACACCTTTGCCATAATAAAGTTTTTACCACCACCACCACCAGAGGCGGGCATATTTGACTTCAAAAATGTGGACCTCACCTCTACCTCAAAAACAATTTGCCGACCTCACTCAACCTCAACCTCATCAGTTGAGGTCTCCTTAGACGCCCTCACCTCACTTTTCTTGAGGCCACTTCTGACCTCACTCAACCTCACCTCAACCTCAAATAGTGAGGTTGAGGTCGGCTGCTCGACCTCAGAAAACAAACGAAAAACAAAACAAAAAGAGATTAAAAAGTTTTTTTCAGTTAAAAACAAATCTGAGAATCCTGTGAGACAGGAAAGCCAAAATGATGATGATATTATTTAATAAGGTGTGTACAGACGCTATTTATGTGCACGCAATAGCAGAAGCTTATTGCCTGGGATGAACCCTCAGAGAGTATATGGCCTGCGAGCAGGGGTGCCCCACACGCGGTTACCACCAGTACGTCGGTGAGTACTTTATATGTGTCAGTATTTGGCAACCTCCTCGTTCGTGTATACTTGTTCGTATTGGAAGCCTCTCGCTCATTCACGCACGAACCGGCAGTTGGCAAACCCAGCCCGTCTACACCATCTACCAGAAATTGGGAGGAGGAGGAGGGTATTCACGATACTCTTTTCAGGTTTGAGAATAGTTACCGAATATAAAGAAACTGGTCGTTGATGTATTTTCCAATGCGGCGGTTATGCAGACGCATATCAGTATATTTCGATTCCCAGGCTCTTTCCAGCATGGCGAGAATGCTCTTTTCAGTCCTCTGTATGTTGCCTTCGAAAACAGTTAACAAGCTGCGACTGTAGTGCACCAAGAGACGCACGTTGTATTTATGTCTGTGTAGAAGCGAGCGGCTTCTTTTATTAATGCGAAAGCTTTAGATGGCTCACTTTCAAGGTCATATCCGCAAAACAAAGTGTCCACATGAAACGGCGCCATGCGACGTCCACGAGCCGAGTCACGCGACGAAGATAATGACGTCACATAAATCATCAATGTAATTAACGTAATTAGCTAATTATGCAACCAATTATTATAATTAGTGACGTCATACCGTGAATGTGACGTCATACCTGGTCACGTGACAGCGATTTAATGTTCCAGCAGACCTAGTCACGTGACGACGCTGTAATATGACATCACACCTACTCACGTGACAACGATGTAAATTCTCGTCATACCAGGAACCCATCCACCCCTCTTCCACCCCCATTTCAAGATCCATATGGATCCCACACTACTACACATGCGCGCATGACGTATTACAAAGAGTGCCCACAACCCGGTCCACATTAATGACATTCGGATTGTCCAGCTGGTAAACGCGTCAGTTCTCATGTGTGACATACTGCAAAGATCATGCAACGACCCATGCCTTTGATTCTCGAGATGATGGCGATAATGATGATGCTAACAGTGTAACCTTATGACCCGGAGAAGTCTGATATACCGCTACCAAATTAAATGTTACCAGAATATTGATTAAATATCGTACATTACCCATAAACCAAAGACAATTACTGCGCGGAAAAATAGGAATACCGGCATCTAATAATTAAGGATGATGATGTTGATGTTCCTGGGAGGTCATGACACTCCCTCGTTTCCGCCACTTTCCTCCAGGTGGCGATGGTAATTGTTTCGAAATCCCGGGAATTCTCTGATTACTCGGTGAACCCGCGGCATATTTGAAAGAAACTACAGGATAACGTCTTCGAACACTGTGCCAACTATTTGACTCGTGTGCCAGCACGGGTAAAAACAACTGGCCTAGAGTGGGCAGCGTGAACCGCTCTCTCTGTCAAGAGCACCACGGCTCTCCCCTAAAATTTCCCCGCGGCGAAATCTTTTTCCGAGCCCCCACCCCCGGGGGAAAAAACGCCTAAGTACTCATACGCCTCAACAGAATTCTGGGTACCATTTCGTCAACCAGTCTGAGAGATGCTGCTTTAAGTCAATCACTTGTTTTCCTCCAAAACTGAACTAATCAATGGTACGCCAGCATCCTTGACGTTCTTTTACCCACGAGCTCCGCGCGAGCATTCCGGGAAGCCGTTTAAGGTGAGCGATGGGTCTCTGCAAAACAGTTAAAGGAAAGATAACGTGTAGTGCCTGGTCGTCTGCAATGCAGACCGCCAACCTAACTGATCCCATACGAGAAAAGAAAAAAAAAAGAGAGTGATTAGAAACATACAAACAAAAATCTCACACTAAAAACAGAAGCGAACAACAGTGTGCCCCATTAAACGTCATATTAGATGGTTTGAAACAGCGACTCAGCAGCACAGCGCGAGCATGTAATTAGTTCCATTCACAGATCTTCATTTAAAAAAAAGGAAAAGGAATCAGCTACCACATCACCATACATTCATTCTAGTTTTGCAGTTTTTCGCCGCTGCAACACCGCTATGCTGGTGCGTTCGCCTCGTGTTGCGGTGTTTCGGCTTAATAAGCGAATTTCCGAGAAGGAACGAGGAACCGGAGACCAAAAAAGAGGTTATTCGGAAGGATAAAAAAGTGAAATTATATTTGCATCTGCTTGCATTTCGGAACGAGAATATACAGAATTACTGTGAGATTCGAAAGGGGAAGTCACAGATCAAAAACTTCGACGGTGTTATACAGGTTTTTCTGGCTTTGTGCTTTTTTAATCAAATCATCAGATGTTCTTGTCCGGAACCACCTGAATCACATTCTCTCCCCTGTGCCGAGTACTCCAGCTTCTGTAAAGTCAGCTTGTAATGTACAGCAGGATCCCCTTTCTTCGACTGCAAGGCAAGAGCCCTGACGTCAGCGCCGGCAACGAGCATGGACACGAAGCAGTCTTGCTTGGGGACATCCGCGTTGCGGCTGATTTACAGCGTACTATTTGAACTGAACTTATTTGTTTGCGGCATCAAACAAAGCTTCCGCGGGTCAACGTGAGCTACGTGCTTTGCGCGCTCCCGGGAGTTTGAGCCGACCGGCAGGCAGCCAGGTGCTACGCCAGCAAGGGAAGGGGGAGGGAGAGTGGCATGCCGTGACAGTAACACCCCTTCGGGAAGACCAGAGGGGTGCGTCTTCCTGTAGGCTTGGACTGAACGGACATTACGGCGCAGCACCGGTAGCTAAGAGGGAACTGTGGAATCCGGTTGTCCAAACAGCAGAAACAGAACATCAAGCGTCATTGCATGCTTACTGCGGTGATGCGCTGCAACTCCGCTTCGGAAGCGGAACTCGTCTGAATAAGACGTGGCAACTGCAAAAAGTCTCGACCTCAAAATTCCGACCTCACTGAATGACGACCTCACTCAACCTCAAACTCACGCGTGAGGTTGATGTCTGATTTCCTGACCTCACTCAGAAAATTTCGAGCAGTCGCCGACCTCACCTCAACCTCACCTCACGACGTGAGGTTGAGGTCGACCTCGTGTGGTCGAAACCTCATGAGGTTGCCCACCTCTGACCACCACATTATCGGACAACGTCGCTTTAGTCGCCGAATCGAGTGGGCAGTGTGTGCCTAGAAGCGACCGGAAGATGCTCAGTAGTAGCGCGATACCACACGTGGCTGGCTCGGACAAGGCGATTGGCAGAGACGTGACGAGGACGGGTCGACGTTATTGGTTACAGCGCATCATTTGAAGGATATTTGTAGACTCGATCATTTGTGAGTTGTATCCGACTACAACGACAATCAAAACTAGACTAAGTTGACGCATTCATTTTATTTTTCGAGGACACTGCACCCCTGAGTCTCTGTCCGCTGGAGGTCGCACCGACGGCCGCAGATGGCGACCTCAGGAAAACACATGTGATTTACTGTTCTCGGCAGCCCTGTGCCAGCCCTTACAGGACGCTGTCTTCACACGGACCTGCAGCATTTACAAAAAAAGTAAGAATCGAATTGTCATAATGCAAGAGTCAGAAATAATTCATTGTTCGTCCTCCGTTTTACAGCAACAGTTTAATGCCAGAACTTTACATAACTGTGCTAGAGATCCGTATATTAAATAAAAGAAAGTGAGTGTTTGAAATAAGTGGAGATAAAAAAAGTGTTGTCAACAACTGTGTTGTCAGCATAATATACGAAATAACGCCGAGGTGAAATCGGGGGGTGTCAGTGGCACTTGCCAGGCATTCGTATTTAAAACCCGTGAGGTGTCGCAGATCCCGCGGGATGGGAGAAGCGCGGATCATGTTTCTGGCATCACATTTGCATGTTGCACACATGCCCAGTTGCTTACGAGTGCAAGCCGAAGTGTATAATTAAGTGCCTTCGCGTCTCGATCCTGCCGTAATGCGGATACAGTAGCCAGATATCCAACCTTCAACTTCGGGCTCAGCCGTGTAACGCAATTAGCCCGACAGACACCACCTGTCCACCAACCTGGATGCATTCGATTCATCTCTTCTCGATCTTGCCGCTGGTCTTCTCAGCTGGAGGGTCGGGGGCGACCACCTCGACGGGAGGGCCTGCGGTGCCAGCCGGGCCCGCGGAGCCGGCTGGGCCCGCAGAACCGCCCGGGCTGCTGTCTGACCCGCCTCCTGAGCCCTTTCCGGATGACTTTCTAGACGCACTAGCGGATCCCGACCCGGACCCTTTTCCAGATCCGGCTCCGGACCCCTTTCCGGATCCGGCTCCGGACCCTTTTCCAGATCCGCCTCCGGACCCTTTTCCAGAGCCGGCTCCGGAGCCCTTTCCAGATCCCGACCCGGACCCCTTCCCGGAGGACTTCGATCCCTGTCCCGACTCTGCCGCGGCCCCTTCGCTGGGCCGCTCGGACGACTCCGCGGGTGCCGACGTCGGTCCCGATTTCTCGCTCGTCTCGGCAGCCGCCGCCGGCGCCTGGACCTCGCCTGGTGGGGGCGCCTCGGCCGGGACGGCAGACGTGGGCGTGGTCGCGCTCTCCGCTTCCTGCGGAACCTCGGCCGCTGGCGGGGCCTCCTTCTTCTTCGGTGGTACGCCGTATTCACCTGGAGGTCTGCGTATGAGCGAATGAACAGAGATCTTTAACGTAGCCGGACAGCCGTACGGGAAATACAGCAACGCGTTGCCGTTGTTACCGCAGCCAGGCTTGCCTAGCCAACGTTTGCCGTACGGTAGAAGTTGCCGTATTTGCCGTGTTTACCGTAAGGTACGGCTAAAGCTCTCTAATGAATGAATTTCGGGTTTTATGGTGTCAGAGCAATTAAATGCAAAAAGTGAGATGATTACTGATAGAAAGGATTAAAACTTAGGATATAAATATTGCAGTTAGGAGATGGATACGATGTACAAGACTAAAAAACGAAAAGAACACCGGGGCCAACCCGCCGCAGTGGCTCAGTGGTTAGGGCGCTCGACTACTGATCCGGAGTTCCCGGGTTCGAACCCGACCGCGGCGGCTGCGTTTTTATGGAGGAAAAACGCTAAGGCGCCCGTGTGCCGTGCGATGTCAGTGCACGTTAAAGATCCCCAGGTGGTCGGAATTATTCCGGAGCCCTCCACTACGGCACCTCCTTAATTCTTCCTTTCCTCTCTCACTCCCTCCCTTATCCTTTCCCTCACGGCGCGGTTCAGGTGTCCAACGATATATGAGACACATACTGCGCCATTTCCTTTCCCCCAAAACCAATTATTATAAATTAATTGATTATGGCTGACTCGGTCTATTACGCTGCTGTTCAGAAAACTGCGAGTCGTGCGTACAGCGGCTTGGAGATGGTCTTGATGAACTCCTCGTAGTCGACGTGTCCCTCGTTGTTGGCATCCGCCTCTCGGATGAGCTCGTCGGCCTCCTCCTCGGTCATGCGCTCGCCCAGCGTGGTGACCACGTGACGCAGCTCGGCCGTCGTGATGAAGCCGTGGCCGTCGCGGTCGAACACGCGGAACGCGTCGTGTAGGTCCGACGCCGGGTTGAAGGCGCGCGTGTGCTTCGACACCATGTCCACGAACTCGGGGAACTGCACCTGCGCGTGTGTGTGTCCAGTTTAAGATGCACGGCCTGCGACGTACTTTCAAGCCAAAATTCGCGTACTTGGCACAGATCATTTTGAGAGAGCCATTACATACGCTTTGCAGCAGCACTCGAACCACGCACTCCGGGGGGGGGGGGGGGGGGGGTGCTGATGACCTTCGTCGCTGCTTCATCCGCTCTGTATTTCGTTTCTGTTGGCCCTTTGTCGTCCTGACTGTTTTCAAGGTCAGGCAGCAGTAACTTCGCAGATGCCCCCACACTTATCATCACCATCATCATCATCCTGACTACCTCCACTGGAGGGCAACAACATTCAATAAACATACAGAGCAAAATTGCTGCGCGTCGCCGTGGTCAAGACACGTGGCACCGAATTGACAGATGGCTGTCTGAAATAAACCATGAGTGAGGCTTGTACCTCAAGTTGTTCTTACAGGAATCTAAGGGGTCCAGAGCAGAGTTAAGGTGCAAAAGCTCACGGAAGCCTCACTTTTGCAACTGCAGGCGATCGAGTAACTTTCTGCAGCGCAGACGGCGCGGACAAAATACAAGAATTGCGTGTTCAGCTAAAATGAGTAATTTATTTCTTTTTCCTTTGTCGTCTTCTATTTTGTTGCCAGCGTACTACGCAGCGAATTCTGCGCGCGATCTAGACAAGTATCTGGATGATTTTCCAAGAGAGTCAAGGAGGATGACTGAGGTCACTGACTCCTCTGTCCCACTGGCTCTTGCACCTTTGCGCCAAGAAAACCGAACCATTAGCTCAAAAACAAAAGCACGCTTCGTTACTTGTACGCTTGATCGCACATATGAAACCCTGCATCCGAACGAAGAGTGCGCAAGTGATCCCGCCGGAACTGACCTTCTTCTCGAGGTCCGCGGGCACGGTGCTCTTGACGAGCTTCTTGAACTCCGGGTCGGTGATGACGCGCGCGGCGGTGCGCAGGATCTCGTCGACGTGCTCGAAGGCCACCGTGCCCGAGCGGTCCGTGTCGAACTTGAAGAACAGGTCGCGCAGCTCCGCCACCTGCGAGTCGCCCAGCTCGTCCTCTTTGGTGAACGACATGTCCACCGGTCTATCTTCCACTGCTACCGCTGCTGCAGCCGAAGACGTCTTCTTCTCTGCCAGACACTTCTTCAACTTCTGCTGCTGCCGCCCCTAGCACGTTCTCAGCACGTGCCCGAGATCAAAATCACGATGATGATAGTAGTTTCATAGCCGCGCTAGAAAATCCGGCATTCTTAAAGGCTCGAGGCTTGGAATGTATAGCTGATTGCCAAGGCGCGTGTGACATTGGCATTAGGCTGTCGGAGGTGCTGAAAACAAAAAATGGAGGTTTTAGGGCGCGGATTTCACTACGCGTACTTGACTGCCCACCTTTACAGACTTCTACATTGAGGACTGCGTGCGTGGGTGTCGCCACGTTGCTCGCTGGGCTGTTGAGTGCATTTGGCGCTATAGCGTGGTGGAGGCGGAACCGTTTTGCAACCGCCCAGAGAGGAGGCGTTGTGACATATCCTCGCCCGACGGAAATATCTATAGGCAGCGCTGGCGCTTCTTTCTTTAGTAACTGGAACGTTTAAAGAACTGTGGCCCACGAGGGTGATCGGCAGCGACACGTAAGTCGATTTGCACGCATAGTCTTTATACCAGCTGGCTTTCAAGCCTCTAGTAGATTGTTCGATTGCCCCACCTGATTCTCGGACAGTCTCTGCTGCGTTTGCTTCCTCTGGGAATCCACTCTGTTACCCTCAGGCGGGTCGTGCGATCTACAGGCAACATACTGTATTTGGGCCCCATGGACTACATGGGGAAGCTTCGTGGCCCACGTGACCTGTAGGCACATTGGCTGCATGGGCCTCCACTGCACAACGCTAAAATCGATGTGGGGTGAAGGGCACTTAAAGCCTTCGCTTCTCTGCTCCCTTTTCCGGCAGCTTGCGCCTGTAGGGTTGAAATCACGTCCGGTCGCCATTGGCGTCCTAACGCACTACTTTTAACAAGTTTAACAGTGGCTGTTTCCCTCACTCGATAGTTATCGTATACTCGACGGCTTTAGACTAACAGTAATAGCTAGAGAGTTAAATAATTAATATAGGTTACCCAGCCTACTAGTTAGCACGTCTCAGCAATATTCTGGTGCGATATCCCGCTTCCAAAGCTTTGACGAAGAAAGGCACTCTTCTAACTAAAAAATCCTGCTTTTTAAAAATTGCAGAGCACCTTAGGTGAAACACCCGGCATACATGGGTGGTATATATATATGTGCGTGCGTGCGTGCGTGTGTGTGTGTGCGTGCGTGTGTGTGTGTGCGTGTGCGTGCGTGCGCGCGTGTGTGTGTGTGTGTGTGTGTGTGTGTGTGTGTGTGTGTGTGTGTGTGTGTGTGTGTGTGTGTGTGTGTGTGTGTGTGTGTGTGTGTGTGTGTGTGTGTGTGTGTGTTTTCTGCCTATTAAACTCCAGATTTCTTCATGTTGTCGACTGTGTTGTTTCCAGTGTGACGTCTCGTGATGCCATTTCGACGCCAAATTGCTTGCTCTTTTGATGTCGACGTTCAAGTCGCCAGCAAATGCGACTGGAGAAAAAGGATCGATACTTCTGAGGGAGATCTAATAGAATGTACCGAAAGGCCTTTCGAGGCGTCTAGCTGCGACCGCACACCACACTCGTTGATGACGGAGGTAAAACGATGCGAAGACTGCATGCACGGGATGATCACGCAGTAGCGGTGCCTGCTAGCAGTACACCTCTAACACTCACGACTACGCCAACCCGAGGGAGCTAGACTAAACCGGATAGCCCTGTAAAAAATGGGCTCAGGCCGTCGCCACTGGCTTCCTACGCAGCTCCTATAGGCGGCGCCTCCTGCCGGTAAACCTCCACAGAACAGCCCCGGGTTTTATAGCGCTAGCTGTATGGGCGATGTTCAGCGAAATCATATCGTCGTCGCTGCCGACGTCATCAGCGCTCTCCCACTCTCCCTCTTCCACACTCTCTCCCTCTCGGTTATCTCCTTCGCTGCGCCTGTAACGCCGGACGCCGGCCTTATGTGGATGGATGAACGGCCTCACGTCACCGTAATGGACGCACAGTCGCAAGGAGGACGCACGTCTACCCTCATCACTCCCACACTCAAACACACGCCTCGTGACCAGTTACTGCACAGGATTCCCGCAACGACTGACTTTATGCCACTAGTCCTGTATCGAGGATTGACGCAGGGGCTAGGCCTCGCACGCTGGCGAGGGAGCACACACTTGGTTTGTGGAACACGGACCAGTTTTCAAACCCTCACCGCAGTTCATTGGACAGCGGACCACACTTCCGTCTTCCTCTTAACATACCGCCACTTCTCCTCATTTCATCTCATTAAAATTCCTTTGTCTCTCTCACGACGAGAAGTACCATTGTAGTGCCGTCTCCGGTTTGGTGTTGCCCTGCCTGTGACACATGTGGATGTTTATTGTTTATGGGGACTTAACGCCCCAAAGCAACACAGGCTCAGGCTGTGAGGGACGCACCCGCCGTTGTTGCTGAGTGGTTAGAGCGCTCGGCTACTGATATGGAGTTCCTGGGTTCGAACTCGACCGCGGCGGCCGCGTTTCGATGGAGGCGAATCGCAAAGGCGCCCGTGTGCTGTCCGATGTCAGTGCACGTTAAATATCGCCAGGTGGTCGAAATTATACCAGAGCCCTCCACTACGGCACCTCTTCCTTTCTTCGTTCACTCCCTCCTATATCCCTTCCCTTACGACGCGGTTCTGGCGTCGGCCGATATGTGAGACAGACACGGCGCCATTTCCTTTCCCCAAAAACCAATTTTCGTTTTACGGCGGCTGCGTTTTTATGGAGGAAAAACGCTAAGGCGCCCGTGTGCTGTGCGATGTCAGTGCACGTTAAAGATCCCCAGGTGGTCAAAATTATTCCGGAGCCCTCCACTACGGCACCTATTCTTCCTTTCTTCTTTCACTCCCTCCTTTATCCCTTCCCTTACGGCGCGGTTCAGGTGTCCAAAGATATATGAGACAGATACTGCGCCATTTCCTTTTTCCAAAAAACCAATTATTATTATTATTATTTATGAGGGACACCATAGTAAATGTCTGGAAATTTCGACCACCTGGGGTTCTTGAAGATGCCGTCGCACATGTACTGAATGAGTACCCTGCATTTAGCACCGAAAGACGTGCTATGCTGTGATCTGGACCGCCTTGATCCTCGCCTTTTGACGGTGGATAAGATCCCTGGACTGTGGCCACAGCATTCGACGTCCCTCAAAGCTTACAAAGCACTATTTAGTTATCTGAGAGCTACATGCTTGTGTGACAGAGTGCGATTGTGCTCCTCACCCTTTCCGTCTTTCCATTGAACATTCTCTCATCCCCCTCCCCCAGTGCAGGGTGCCAACCGGAACACCATCCTGGTTGAGCTCCCTACCTCTTCTCTTTTTCTTTCTATCTCTCTGGGATCAACACCCGTTGAATGAAGACACCATTTCTGAGGGATGAATTGTATCGCCATTTTAAGCTTTTATTATAAATTCTTTAGAGCGCAGCTCACTGAATTGGTATTCACTCTTGTGAGTTCAGACTGCTCTCTCCGGACCCCTCACAGCCTGTGTCTGGTACACTTCTGTGTATTCACCTCTAATCGTGTAGGTCAACTTGTCTTCGTTTCGGATCAATCCTATAGCCTTATTTTCTAAATCGCCGACGACAGCCGACACGTAGTAAGGATCATCGTCTCCTATCGACCGATTTATGTGGTACGCGAACCAACCGTCGAAGGTCACCCTGAAGGCGAAGTTGCAGGTCTGAAAACAAGCAAACAAAAAATCGCGTGTTACAGGAAAATTCCAGTTTCCTCTCAAACAGCAAACAATAGGCAACGATAATTATATCACACTTTCATTTTTATGCTCGGTGTAAAAAATTGGTAATCCCAATACTTGTGGATGCATGTGCGTTACACGTCTGTCACCGAATAATTTTTCCTTGAAACTGAAGGCAAGCTGAGTATTTTATAGACAAGGAGCCTATCGGTAAGCAAAAAAAAAGTCATTGCAATTCTTGAGCTCGTAAATGAAAAGCAAAACACGCTCAAACCCATATTCATTAAGTGCGCCGATGTTCCTTCAATAAACTGTGAAAACAAGTAAAAAAGAAGAAACTAGGAAGCGTGGTTACGAGCGTGACTCATGCCCACGCGTATCGCTACTCGAATTGTGAAGGACCGCTCAGTTTGGCTAAGATGTTTACGCTGTGGCGTAATTAGTATACTAACCATAGCCAACCTTTGGCTTCCATGCCATGCAAATACGTGCATCGCACTAACATTAGGCAGTCGCTGAGACTAAAAGTAAACGCAGTGACTGTCTCAGCTCTTAAAAGTCTCTAGTCTAAGCGAGAGATGTCATGTGATCGGCTGTATACGCCTCGCTTGTGCTTACAACAATGATAATATTTAGGCATAGCTAAGGCGACTCAAAAAACTCACCCTATTCTTGAGAATTCTGTGAATCGCACGGGGTTCAGCCCTGGTAAGGTTTCGCCTCGAGTGCTGTGCCGTTATTCTCGTCTTGTTGTTTAGGTCAAAGGAGAGGGTGAACGGTTTCATACCTTGGCTCGGTGTCACGGGAACAGTGAGGGTCACATGAAGGCGAAAAGGACTCTGCAAAGCGTCCCTCATTACCCAGTGCGCACGGACGAGATCGCCTTTTATTCCTACACTTTTATTTCCGATGCACTGATAGTTATCCACCTTGCCTCTGATTGGGTACCTGTCGACGAATGCCACGAACGACTCGGTTAATTCAAAATTATGCGATCATTACTAATTTGGTTACTAATGCTAAAGATAGCTTTGTTTTGCAGAAGTTAATAAAAATTTGAACACACAAAAGCTTTTTACCCTGTTGCACAAGCACTGTCCTATAAAAAAAAAAGCGCAGGGTGCTATATAGGTCGACTTAATTTGAAGTTTTAAATAAAGCAACAAGACTAACACAGCCAGCAAGCGCTTATCTTGAGGGTCGATTCAAAAATAATTCAAAAGTGTAATTGATTCTGGAAAAGTGGATCAGGGTAAATTAAGTTAGTCTCTGTATTACAAGAAAACAATATTTCGAAGATTACATTGTCAGTAACGGGTAGCATAGAAGCATACAGCTGTTGATAGAGGTGCCGCTTTCGGTCTCATTTCTTCGTCCCGATGGAGAAAGAAACCTTCGGAAAATTTTTATTTCAGAAGTGTAAAACGATGCTTTTCTTTTTTAACAACCTCTCAGCAATTTACTTCAATAAATATATTTATATAACTTCAAATAATAAAAACAATGGGCGATTCAGCGTGGTTAAGCCAAATGCGAATTAGGTATGCTAGCACTTTGGTTTTCAAGGTCCAAAAGGCTTCAGACAAAGGTTGATGAAATCGATGAGTCGGGCTTTAGTGCTGACGCACTAAAACGGGGGGGGGGGGGGGCACTTAATTTCTGCCTTAAGCTTATGACTCGATTACGTTAATGGGTCAATGTCCATATATGAGGAATCTGTCATTTTCTTCTTTACATTGATAGATCCCTGGAAGTCCCAGGTTGCCGCGTCGCCAGACAGACAGTGGCGACCGATCAACCCACGTCGCCAGACAGATTGTGCGGAGAAATCAGTCAGTAGAGGTATTAGCGCTAGCGTATTAAAAATGTGTAGACGATCAATGCGACTGATGCGAAGGAAATGCGTAAGCATTAGGCGTATGCTATCTGGGTTTTCTTATATGTGCTTATGTGTTCTCCTTGTGTAGCGAGTAAGTGAGGAAAACAATTATTAAAAGCCTCCGTCACCCGTCGCCTCCTCCCTCTCTTCATCTTCCCTCTCTCACTTTGCCTGTCCGTTCACTTCACTCAAAAAAGAAAGGGGGATTTCCCTCTCATCGTTTCGCCACTTGTCAACCGTGGCAGGAGGAAGCTTCGGAGAACACAGCCGACTGGTATTTTTCCTGAACTGGGACCTCTTATGCTAATGCATTAAAATACATTAAAACCTACTCTCATACGCCCGCGCCATGTAGAATAAAAAGTTGTTTCATTCAATGAGCGCTTATTATTTATTAATAATAATAATAATAATTGGTTTTGGGGAAAATGAAATGGCGCAGTATCTGTCTCATATATCGTTGGACACCTGAACCGCACCGTAAGGGAAGGATTAAAGGAGGGAGTAAAAGAAGAAAGAATCATGCGACATATTGCAAACCTTGATTACCTGTCTCCCACGCGAAGTGCTTTTATAAGCTACAACGTCATTAGTGCTGAATATATGTATCCATATCGCCTGCTCCGGTCATTTTACTTTTCCACTGTAGCTTTTCAGGATTTTTTAATGAATCTAGGATCTCTAAAAAGAAGACATGTTACACTATCCACGCGTAATGATGATGTCTGGGTGCGCCCGAAATTTCGAAATAATTATAAATTTCAGTCACTACAGCATAATCTGCCATTTATTCTAAATGAGCATAAATGTGTGATGAGTTGTGGCGTAAAAGATCCGAGAATGTTTTTTCGATTCAAAGAATGAATGACTATGCGTGTTTACGTTTTCATTTGCAAGTGCTGTTTTTCAAGAACATGTATGTATTCTATTTTTCTTTATATTTCTGTCTGCTTAACTTCTCTTGTTGGTATTGTGCTGTGTTCAAAACTATAAGTACAGTTTTTGTAGACACATTTTTGAAATCATATGCTGTTTAGGTAATAATTAAATTGCATTTCTGCTATTGTATAACTCATTGTTCTTTGCATTTCTTAATTGATGTTAATTATTATGGACACTACCTGTTGCTGTAAACCACTACTGCCTTGTAGAAGGGGTCATGGGCCTAGTCAAGCTGTCGAGACAGCTTTTAGCTCTTGACCCTTTCCAGGATCCTTTATTTCTGGAAAAATAAAAGAATTGAATTGAATTGAATTGAAAATTTTCGACCACCTGGGGATCTTTAACGTGCACTGACACGGGCGCCTTAGCGTTTTTCCCCCATAAAAACGCAGCCGCCGCGGTCAGGTTCGAACCCTGGAACTCCGGTTCAGTAGTCGCTTATTATTTCAAATGAACTTTCTGGCACGATTTCTAGGAACTTCTGGTGCTCCTGACATGTAGAGCATGCCTGAGTTTTGAGCCATGACTGCAGTGTTTGCATCTGACAATTCGTCGACCTATTTAAGCTACTAAAAGGATTAAAAGACAGCCTGCTGTGGCTCTTACTCTCCGGTGCGGTTTCTCCCTTCCTTCCAGTAGCTGTAACTCCTCGTCAAGCCCCAGCTGTCCACGTATGTCTTCTTCGAGAAGAATCTCTGCGCTTGTTTCGTTAGGCTCACCGTCTTGCATGTACCTGGTGTTGAGGGAAGCGAGTGCGGGAATAGGGTGAAGAAGGTGAGTTTTATTTTATTTTTTTGCAACATCCTATTAGGCTGCGCTTTCCGACCGCCTCTGAAGCTGTTACATTTTTTGTTAACTATAGCTCTTCATGGGCTTTCCTTAGAGGCAGATTCTATAACCATCGAATTTTTAGCACGAAAACTGACGCATTCAACCCGTGGGCGATAGTGTTATCCAGGGCGTGGGTCACCCACGCGGACAATGCAGGGCGGAAAGAGGTACTTCAGGATGCACCAAAGTACTTTCACTTAACTCCAGTGTGTGGAGAAAAGCCTGGAAGTTTATTTTCGTTACCATGATCTCAGACGTTTATTGCTTGAGGCATAAGAGAAAGAAAGATTTAACGTGGGGAAGGATGGACAGGTGGCCCGGAGCAGCACGTCTTTATAATGGTTCCCCATGTTAGGGAAAAAGGGAACGACATAAATAGGGAAGGACAGAGTGAAGATCTTACCCAAGCGCCTAAGACAGCCGGACAGAGGGTGGGGGTCCATTTGTTCAACAGTTGATCGAAGCGCTCTTCTCTTAACCGCACAATGAGGCCCTCGCAAACTTGCGATGAAAGGAATGAATGTAGACCTTTTAATCTGGACGTCCGCATATTTGCTGCTGGGCATATGGGTGTTCCGACTGTTACGCACACGTGGAACTACACTCTAAGCACTCATGTGCCGACATGGGAGTAAAATGTCCTCCTACGCACTCCCTTTTATAAAAGGCTGAAGCCTATAGGAAAGCTTACTCCCTTTTACAGCGATAGCCGTTAGGCACCCGTACCTGGCTTTCTCATCACCGTCTGCGTAACCGGTGGGTGCGCTAGAACCCACTAGTTGCGCCGGTCAACGCTAGTCGTTGTAAGCCTACGGGTGGCTTAGTTCGGGACAGCCGCCTGCCATTGCAGGGGTGCATGACTTGACCTCTACGCCAGTGCGCCAGGAATACATCCCCAAAACCAAACGCCTAGACAGCTATCGCTGAACATCACGTTACACAGTCGTAACCGTCTTGTGAGTTTTTATTACTCGTTTCTGTTAAGAGTGTGCCACTTCCACCATGCTTGCGCCGGGTGCACACAGTAGAACGGCGTGAGTTATGGCTGTCCACAAGGGAGCGCTTTTGTAAATGCCTGCAGCACGTGGCTAGCGTTTGTACTGATCAACCAAACTCTTCGAAGCCGCTCACTTACTCAGCACCCCCAATGCTTCAAACGTTGCCGAAAGCGTGTCTTAAAAGAAAAGTGCCATTGAAATGCGTAGCGTAGTTGAAATTCAGAGCCAATTTCAATCTCTTACCTGCTGTCGCCAAGGTTACCTGTAAAATTTAAAGCCAAGCGTAAGCCCCTATTTTATGATTACTTTGCTTTCGGCGTTCCCCATAAAAAAATTGAAATACAGAAAAAAGTGCGAAAGAAAGAAGGCAAGAAGGATGAGAAGACGAAGGAGCGAACCAACGAACGACGGGACAGACTGCCTTTTGCTTTAGGACTAGTTCGAGGTGCCCTAAGTAAAAAATAGCCAAGAACTAAAAAAAGAAGGAAATAATTTCTATATGTTGCGACGATGAAAGGAAAGTGTTAAGGCTGGCGTTTGGGACTTGTGCGAACAATTTAATTTTATAGGTTATAAATATGTATTTGTCACACCTGAGCAACAGATCGGTGTGTCAGCGTTGAGCAATGTACATTTTGAACGAACACAAAACATTTTCAGTCGAAGGCCCAATAATTATTCCTCTGTGGCCTTTCTCCATGCTGCGCACTATGGGTCTCCGTGTATCTTCAGAAACATGCAACAGCGTCTGATGACGCATATTTAAATAAATGAACCCGAGGCAGAACATATATTTGAATGAAACTTATAAATATTCTCATAGTGAGACGCCAGAAACTGAGGTTATGTGGACATTGGGAGTAGGAAGCTTAGAAAAAGCAACCAACATGGAAGGCGGCTCAGATCGCCCTGTTTAGGTGCACAACTCTTGAAGAGGTGGCTACGTGCGAACACATTCAATGGTCTCTCAAGTCCAATGGCGCTTAGGCTCCAGAACTGTGCGTTTGATTTATTAATGTAAGAGGCCGATATCTTTTGCAATTTACGTGGCGGCCGACGGAGATATAGATTGATTCCTGCAATATAACAGCGTCTAAGCTGGCATCATCGTTGGCATCATGCTGGATAACATACTCTTTATCCATGCTGGCTTAAGAGTTTATTATCCAGATGGGATCTCAGCCATAAAAGATTGGCGGAACGCAATATCGGCACTCCATCTAGATATGGTGCTATGGGATTCGGGTAGGCTGAACAGTGGGCATATGTTTCACATAGGCTGCAAGTCCAAATGGGTGTTGTTTAAACTGGGTTTTCTCTCCGATTGTACCGCCCCCCCCCCCCCCCACTAAAAAAAAGGGGGGGGGGGGTAAACGCAGCAGCCGCTCTGAAAAATTGTGTTATTTGTTTAAAAACACCTACCGCCTTATAGCGAACAGAGCCGCCTGTCTCCGCTTTCCAACTGTTTGACATAAATCGGAAGTAAATGTGGGACACGTTTTGTAATATACATTTTTGTAATACAGTTGTGTATGCAACAGTGCGTTTTTTTCCGCCGAAATGATACAAGAGGGAAGACGATTTTGACTGTCGTTACACAGCCGCCACCTCCGCATTTTGAATTGCGAGCAACCAACGTACAGGGACAAAGTGGAAAGGTTGCACTAAGCAGACAATATGGTTAGGCTCAGGTTTCTGCACGCTAACTAGAGGAGGGCGAGTGTGGTAGAGCTAACTAGTTTTTCGCCTCAGTAGATGGCCGGAAAACTTGAGATTTATCTAACAATAATGGAATTAACTATTTCCCTGAGGTGTTGCGGAATAGTAAACAGTTTCAATCAAACTTGTAGATTCCAACTCCTGTAAAAGAGTAAGTTTCAAAGGGACCCGGGATCTTCATTCCACCCTTTTCGCATCTGCCGCTGTGCGCATGCGCTGGTCTCCTTCTCTATACCTCTTATGCGCTCCACTGGCTGAAAACAGACAGCGGCTGGCACCGCCCTGGCGCACTATTGAGAGGTTATTGAATGCTGCAAAGGGAAGCAGGGCACACCTATTTCGCATGGCCAATGTACTCTAAACATAAACGAGTAACAAGGGAGTAAACTGACCTCTAGCGCACACCCTTTATAAAAGTGAGTGTGCTAGATGAAATTTACTCCATTTTTATTCCCATATATGCGCGTCCGTGTTCTATAGTTTTGCGTGTGGAGACAAATTTTTGTGCACTCCTTGAGCGCACCACCTCACGGGGAAAAGGCGTCATTCGTGAGTGCACTGTCATCCGGTACGATGGTAATGATAGAGTAAGTGGGCGGTGCTCCTCACTTCCTGCTCCAAGCACACACGTTAAAACGAATTCGGCATGTAAAGATGAGCATAGTAAAATCAGGCACTTGATTCAGCTCGTGTGCATAGAAAACGTCTACAAAGCAGCAAGGTTACTTCGTGATTAACACAGATGCATGGGCGCTGATGTGCGTACAAAGTAAGTGCTTACGAGTACAAGGAGGGTTGCAACGTTCCCTGGATCCATTTTGATGTCAGTAATCACTGTGAAAGAAGAAATATAAGGTGTGCCATACAACTTGCGCTCGGATTTAAATATATAGCGGTGCAAAATAAGAGGACGCCACTGGAACTGTACCGTTGGCCACTCAGCTAAGAAACTCCGAGCGTTATTTGCATTCTCTCTAATTAGCTATGTGTAACCACCAAACTTATCAGCTTTCCAATTTAGGCCAAACTTTCAGTTTCCAGTTGTAGAGCATCCTAAAAACGCCTAACTTGAAAATTTTAACGTGACAACGTTAAGGATTCCGTGTCACAGAAAAGCGGCGACGTTAGCTATGAGCGAAAAATCCACGAAAAATCCTCAAAGAAGCAGGTGGGCCACCTAGGTCGCGTGACTTTGTGACGTCATCAGAGCCTGTCCACCGGAGTGTGAGAAAATACCCACCGTGGCAGTTGAATTAATGATTGGTCACGAAAGGCTGCTCGGGAAGGGAAAACTGGGTGCTTTGATGCCTGATCTAGGAGGCCACAAATCATACGCAGCTGTGGCCGCTGTGGCTCAGTGGTTATGGCGCTTGGCTGCTGACCCAAAAGACGCGGGTTCTATCCCGGCCATAAACACATAAACATACGCATCTCTCGCGCAGAAATGCCGCCAGCGGTTCGCTGTTTTGCACGAACATTCCCACTAGTACCGAACATTGCTAATAATATTCTAATCGTATTTGATTCAGTTTTGCGAAAGAACTATTAGCCCACCCTTAGTTAATTTATCATCATTTAAATATTTTCATGCTGGCTGTAATAACAACAATAATAATTGGTTTTTGGGGAAAGGAAATGGCGCAGTATCTGTCTCATATATCTTTGGACACCTGAACCGCGCCGTAAGGGAAGGGATAAAGGAAGGAGTGAAAGGAGAAAGGAAGGAAGAGGTGCCGTAGTGGAGGGCTCTGGAATAATTTCGACCATCTGGGGATCTTTAACGTGCACTGACATCGCATAGCACGCGGGCGCCTTGCCGTTTTGCCTCCATAAAAACGCAGCCGCCGCGGTCGTGTTCGAACCCGGGAACTCCGGATTAGTGGCCGAACGCACTAACCACTGAACCACTGAGACACCGCGGCGAGCTCATGCTGGCTGTAGGCAACCATATTAACGACACTGCTTCAATTTCTTTCGTACAACATATAGCAGGTTCTCTTAAACACTTGATTTAAATTGCGCATGCCTCCCTGAGCACGTATGACATGATCTTCGTTAGAAAAATAAAGGCTAATCAATAGCGCCCTCGAAAGCTAGAATAACAAACACTTCATGGTTACGGTTAAATCTCCTTTATGTTCAAACACAAAGATAATGCAATGTAAAGCAAAACGGGCAAGGTTATAGGAAGTTAAGAATAGGCACATCGTCAGCGGCGTTGGTGAGCTCACCTTTTCGTCTTTGCTAAGGAAATTTGATCTCCAAAGGTTATGTTGAGCGCTTTAAAAGCACAGTCCAGATTGTATATTTAAAAAATGCCAGCAGGTTAGCGAAAACAGAATAAAAAGAGATGAAGTAGGTAATTTCTGTGAGATTCGAAGATAATTGGTTTGCTACAGGGTCTGACCTTCCTTCCTCATTATTTCGAGTTCAAGCGGCTGAAAAGTGTTTGAACTCATTTAGCTGTGTACTTTTTTCGTTATTTCTTTTCAACACCGACGCAGTGCACTTCTCGCCGGGAATTCGATCGTTTTTGGGTTGTTTTTTTTACTCTGATGCTTGCCGCATATATTACTGCCACTTATGCCGCCGGAAACCGCACGTGAAGAGCTTCAATTGACATTTCGGCATAATTAAACCCTGGCCTCGGAATAAAATTTTTCGGTGCATTCTATGAAGCCCACTCCCAGAAACAAACGCGCAATTATTTTTTTTTATTTTGTGGTGGCTCTCTTCAGTGAGAATAACGATGTTTCTCGGCTGTTGAGCCTATGGTCCTGGGCTCTGGGTATTTGCTGGTAAATGCCTGCAAAAGCGTAAATAGCCGACATTCGTTGGATTGCCTGCATTATAATAACGGTTTCTGCTCTTTAAGACGTGTCTTCCTATTTCTCTTCAAACATAATTTCTTTCACTTTAAGTCCTCTCTGTAGGCCTGAAGATAGTTATTTAGGTGTGGAATGCAAAACACTAATGGTTATGTTCTTACAGGCATGTACATTTTACATGCGTGTTCGAGTATCTTTAAATCTGTGTTCGAGTCTTTTCAAATATAAACACCACGATTTATCAAATGAGTGCTCAAAGTATTGGGGGATTACGTTTCTTTCAAAAATTCTGATGACGCTAGAAACACAAGGAGAAAAATTATTACGGGTGACAAAGACTGTCCACACGGGTGTATCGCTTGACGCGCTGCTAAGTTCACTGATTTGAGCAATATTATTTACGGAGTTCGCAAGGAAAATATAACAATTTTGCTACACTCATTTGGTTTGGCTTATGGTTTATGGGGGTTTAACGTCCCAAAGCGACTCAGGCTATGAGAGACGCCATAGTGAAGGTCTCCGGAAATTTCGACCACCTGGGGTTCTTTAACGTGGACTGACATCGCACAGCACACGGGCCTCTAGAATTTCGCCTCCATCGAAATCCGGCCGCCGCGGCCGTGATCGAACCCGCGTCTTTCGGGCCGGCAGCCGAGCGCCATAACCACTCAGCCACCACGGCGGCTCCTACACTCATTTATTTATCCTCTTTTATGTATATGACGCTCTTCACGTGACTTTTCGCTGTCTGCCAGGCGCTGCCATAGAAGCCCAATTATGATTTGGCAGGCCTTAACTTGTGAAGTGTTTTCCTTTGCGCGAAATAAACCAATAGATCAATCGATCGATCGATCGGTTGATTGATTGGTTTATTGATTGATCTTGTAGAGGGGCATTTCTTAAAATTAAGAAAGCATTCATTTTGATGGCGTTGCACTAATCGTGGCACACGCCTGCATAAGCTGCTGTGAACACCTGTATGTTCGACGCCTGCTCAGCTGCGGTTACCAGTGAGGCTTTTTTTTTCTACACCTGCGCTTCATGCAGTTGGCCCGCCGCGGTGGCTCAGTGGTTAGGGCGCTCGACTACTGATCCGGAGTTCCCGGGTTCGAACCCGACCGCGGCGGCTGCGTTTTTATGGAGGAAAAACGCTAAGGAGCCCGTGTGCTGTGCGATGTCAGTGCACGTTAAAGATCCCCAGGTGATCGAAATTATTCCGGAGCTCTCCACTACGGGACCTCATTCTTCCTTTCTTCTTTCACCCCCTCCTTTATCCCTTCCCTTACGGCGCGGTTCAGGTGTCCAACGATATATGAGACAGATACTGCGCCATTTCCTTTCCCCCCAAAAACCAATTATTATTATATTCGTGGAGCATGAAAACGGTTCTTTCGAACAAGGACAAGGTCGATTTTACTTAATCAGGCGATTTTTCGGGATATCGCAAGGTCTGATTACGCCTCCATCGAAATTCGACCACCGCGGCCGGGAGTCGGACCCGCATCTTTCGGGTCAGCAGCCGAGCGCCATGGCCACTGAGCCACCGCGGCGACGCATGCTCTTGACTCTCGCAGACAGGTGTACATTGCGCAAAATCACTACAGGGTACGTCTCTGTAACTATGCCACCCTCCAAGGGGGCACTAGGCTACCTGCAGCTCTCCCAACTTCATACCAGATCGGAACACATTAAGCAGGAAACGTGGGCTGCCCGCATTGGGTCCAAAATGGGCTCAGTGCCGGCAGCCCGAATTGCCTATGTTGTCCTGACGCGGGACCTAATATGAAACTTCAGGTCGGTTGCCCACATCGAGTCCATCTGTGACCGATGAGTGCAATCCCAGGTGCCACAGGATGTTGTACCATTGTGGGGATCCTCTGGGCTACAGGGGCTTCTGCAGCCCGTCAAATACCTAAGATAGGATAGGATAAACTTTTATTGCTCTATTTAACAGATATTACGGTCGACAGAGTTATTCCATCTTCCTGGTGATGGCACGGCTCTGTCTTGCAGTGTCGGCGCCCCTATTCCAGGGCACCGCTGAGCTTGGCTGCTCGCTGGGCAGGGATGACCAATCCTTGTTGGGGGATTGGATTGCCGCTGGAGGAGGAGGAGGAGGAAAAACTTTATTTATATTTGATATTAAAATGTGTTATTAGCGGTCGCGGGCTGTCTTCTTCATCTTCCGATGAGTTATTGCAGCCCGTCTTAACAGGGTTGGGGCCCCTGGTCCAGGGCTCCACTGAGGTATGCCGCCAGGTAGGCTCTCCGCACCAATCCGCGCTGGACGGCCGGGTCCTCGCTGGAGAGCATCCCCTCCCACTGTTCCGCACTCGGGTTTTTGCCGCTGGAGAGCACACACCCACTGCTACGCACTCGGACTTTCTGAGCCATGGAATGCTTTATTTCTGTCGCACTCCCAGGTGATATGATATAGGGTGGGTGTTGCACCGCACCATGGGCAGATGTTCCTGTATTGGTTCGGGATCATTTTGCTCAGGATATGAAAATTAGGAAAGGTTCCAGTTTGCAACTTCCGTCAGTAAACTGCTTCTTGTGATTTAGCTTGTTGTGGGGAGGAGGATATTTTGGTCTCCTCCCTTTGTAATAGTTTAGAATGTCGGAGTACGTCGGGATTACCCTCAAGAAGTCCTCCGGGTCTTCGTTCAAGAGAGCTCAGTTAGTGTACTCGCGAGTGACTCTATCGCCCCTTCGGTTACCTTCTATTTCGGTGTGTCCCGGTATCCAGAAAATGGTGTGTCTAATTGGGTCTTTGGGTAAGCCTGCGCGAAGGAGAATTTGGAGTGCTTTATGGCTTATTCTGCCGTTAATGTAGTTACGGTATGCCTCTTTTGAATCTGTGAGAATTGTTAGGTACTTATTTGTGCGATAACCCTCCGCGGCCGCTAGAGCAACATCCATTCCCTCTCCTTCACTTACCGTGAAGTCCCGTGCCGACGCGCAAGTGAGCAGATCCCTGTCGCAGGCAGCGACGTACCCTGTGGTGATTTTGCGCAATGTACACCTGTCTGCGAGAGTCAAGAACATTCGTCGCCGCAGTGGCTCAGTGGCTATGGCGCGCAAGTGATCTCCTTATAGTCTGAGCACATCACTGTCGCGACGATTTTTTGTTCCATTGTCAATTTTCTGTGGAGATACAATGTGGCGTCCGTGTATAAATTGTACGCCTTTGTTGCTAGATATTTTTTATACATATTAAATCGGTTGCCTGTGGTGAACGTGTAGCCAATACGAAATTGGACTACGCTGTCATGTGTAGGGGCTTAGGAGAGGTAACAAACACGAAAAATTGTCGTTTGTCCTCTTGGGCTGTCCGCGTCTGTAAAATGTAGGACCGATGGGAAAGCTTGGTACACACCCCGTGGCCCTGACCTGCCTGCCTGCCTGCCTGCCTGCTCTAGAAGCTCCACAAACACAGCCCTCCAGTAGGCTTCAACCCAACATTACACTACCGAAACCTCCATTTGTGTGTATATGTGTCTCGGCGGACAACTGAACAGCGCCGTAAGGGAAGGGATAAAGGAGAGAGTGAAAGAAAAAGGAAGAGGTGCGGTAGTGGAGGGCTCCGGAATAATGTCGACCACCTGGGGATCTTTAACACGTGCACTGACATCGCACAGCACACGGGCGCCTTTGCGTTTCGCCTCCACCCGCCGCGATGGCTCAGTGTTTAGAGCGCTCGGCTACTGATCCGTAGTACCAGGGTTCGAACCCGACCGCGGCGGCCGCGTTTCAATGGACGCGAAACGCAAAGGCACCCGTGTACTGTGCGATGTCAGTGCACGTTAAAGATCCCCAGGTGGTCGAAATTATTCCGGAGCCCTCCACTACGTCACCTCTTTCTTCTTGTCTTCTTTCAGGCCCTCCTTTGTCCCTTCCCTTACGGCGTGATTCAGGCGGCCGCCGAGATGTGAGACAGATACTGCGCCATTTCCTTTCTCCAAAAACCAATTTTCATTTCATTTTTCGCCTCCATCGAGACGCTGCCACCGCATAATAATAATAATAATAATAATAATAATAATAATAATAATAATAATAATAATAATAATAATAATAATAATAATAATAATAATAATAATGGTTTTTGGGGAAAGGAAATGGCACAGTGTCTGTCTCATATATCGTTGGGCACCTGAACCGCACCGTAAGGAAAGGGATAAAGGAGGGAGTGAAAGAAGAAAGGAAGAAGAGGTGCCGTAGTGGAGGGCTCCGGCAATTAATTTCGACCACCTGGGGATCTTTAACGTGCACTGACATCAAACAGAACACGGGCGCCTTAGCGTTTTTCCTCCATAAAAACGCAGTCGCCGAGGTCGGGTTCGAACCCGGGAACTCCGGATCAGTAGTCGAGCACTCTAACAACTGAGCCACCGCGGCCGGTCTGCCGCTGCAGTCTGGTACAAACCCAGGTACTCCGTATCAGTAGCCGAACGCCTAACCATTGAGCCACCGCGGCGGGTAAGAAGATAGGATTTTTTAAATTAGTTTTTGGGGGAAGGAAATGGCGCAGTATCTGTCTCATATATCCTTGGACACCTGAACCGCGCCGTAAGGGGAGGGTAAACGAGGGAGTGAAAGGAGACAGGAAGAGAGAGGTGCCGTAGTGGAGGGCTCCGGAATAATTTCGACTAGAGTCACTAAATAAAGACTTAGAGTACCGTCACTGCAGCACGGCGGTAAGCAGGGGCGGCCATTTTGTTGTTTATTATTGTTGCCAGATTTCCGCTTCGGCGACCTCGCCGCTAACTTTGGCCCGGCCATTTTGTAAACAACGCTGTTAGCCACCCTGCGCTGCGGCGGGGATCGTAGCCGTACGGATGCAAACGGTACAGCTGTTGCCTTCAGTTTATGCTTTCGTCGTGCAGAGACACCCCTTGTGTTATGAACTTAAATATTCCAGGTTATTGTTGATTATTCTGGGTTATTTTTTCTTGACTCTGCGCAATCAGCGTTGCGCTGTTCGTATGTTTTATTTGTAACGGGGGTTTATTACGAGGTACTGGGGCGACGGGAACGGCAACGGCAGCAGTCTGGGATCAGATCGGCAAAAGACACACAAGCGTAGCGCTGGCAAAAACTCTCGAGAACACTGTCACCTCGTTTTCGTCTTTTCAAATCATCAGACGCATCTTCTTCTTTAGCCTTACAATCACCCCGGGGACAAGAGGAGCCATCCTGGCGACTTAGGATGATGGCAAAACGGCGGGGTCGTAGTAGGGCTTGAGGCGCTGGACATGAACGGTCTCCCGTCCTCGGCGGCGGAGATCAGGAGACGGCGTGAGGGGTTCCACGATATAATTAACCGGAGAGGTGCGCTCCAGCACACGGTAGGGACCATGGTACTTCGCAAGAAATTTTGAGGAGAGACCGGAGTTCCTGAAGGGATCCAGAGCCACACAAGTGCACCAGAAGTGTAGTTCGGTGGGGTTTGGTCTTGGTCGAGGCGGGAGCGCTGGCGATGCTAGGTGTCAGTGGTGAGTGACCGGGCAATTTGGCGGCAGGCTTCGGCGTGTTGCGCGGCGTCGGAAACAGGCCGATATTCGGATTCATCAGGGCGGTAAGGGAGGATAGTGTCGATAGTAGCAGAGGGTTGGCGGCCGTAAAGTAGGAAGAAAGGAGAGAATCCGGTGGTAGACTGCGTAGCGGTATTGTACGCATAAGTAACGTACGGAAGGACGAGATCCCAATTCGTGTGGTCAGAAGCGACGTACTTGGAGAGCATGTCTCCGAGTGTGCGGTTAAATCGCTCAGTGAGGCCATTGGTCTGCGGATGATAGGCGGTGGTAGTTCGGTGAATCGTGTTGCACTCTTTGAGAAGCGCCTTCACCACCTCAGATAAGAACACGCGGCCTCGGTCACTGAGCAGTTCACGAGGTGCACCGTGGCGAAGGATGAATCGGTGCAAAATGAAGGAGGCGACGTCCGTCGCTGTGGCAGCCGGAAGGGCAGCAGTTTCGGCATATCGTGTAAGGTGATCCACCGCTACTATAGCCCAACGGTTGCCGTCTGCAGTGTATGGAAGCGGACCGTATAAATCAATGCCAACGCGGTCGAACGGGCGTGGAGGGCATGGTAACGGCTGCAGCTCAGCAGCCGAACGATGGGGAGGTGTCTTGCGACGTTGGCAGGGAATGCATGCGCGCACGTACTTCATGATAAAGGTGTACATTCCGCGCCAGTAGTAGCGCAGCCGTATGCGGGTGTAGGTCTTGAAAACGCCCGCGTGACCGCTGTGGGGGGCAGCATGGAAGTATGCGCATATCTCCGAGCGTAAGTGACGTGGAATAACGAGCAGCCACTTGCGACCTTCGGAGTTGTAGTTACGGCGATAAAGTAGGGTGTCACGGATCGCAAAATGGGCAGCTTGGCGGCGGAGCGCAAGTGACGGTGAAGCAGCCGTCGGGTTGGCGAGAAAGTCGAGAAGGGAAGTGATCCAGGGATCCATGCGTTGCGCTGAAGGCATGTCGCTGAGGCGAAGCAAGGGCAGCGAAGCGTCGGAGGTGGAAAGGCTGGCGATCTCGGCTGGAAGGGGGCAGCGTGACAGTGCATCGGCGTCTTGATGCTTGCGGCCGGTGCGATACACGACGCGGATATCATATTCTTGCAAGCGAAGGGCCCACCTAGCGAGGCGGCCGGAGGGGTCTTTCAGGTTGCAAAGCCAACAGAGCGCATGGTGGTCGGTCACAACGTCAAAAGGGCGCCCATAAATGTACGGTCGAAACTTCGCGAGGGCCCATACAATCGCCAAACACTCTTTTTCAGTTACGGAGTAGTTGCGTTCTGCTGGTGTGAGTGTGCGGCTCGCATAAGCAACGACGTATTCGTCAAAGCCAGGTTTTCGTTGGGCGAGGACAGCGCCGAGGCCAACACCGCTGGCGTCCGTGTGAACTTCGGTAGGAGCGGCCGAGTCGAAATGGCGCAGAATGGGCGGCGCCGTGAGGAGACGGCGCAAGGTGGTGTATGCGTCGTCGCACGCTGGAGACCACAGTGATAAATCCGCACTTCCAGACAGCAGTTGAGTCAAAGGCGCAGCAATGGACGCAAAGTTGCGAATAAACCGGCGGAAATATGAGCACAAACCCAGGAAGCTGCGCAGGTCTTTGATGGAGGTAGGTTTGGGAAAGTCAACCACAGCACGATGTTTCGCTGGGTCGGGACTGACACCCTGCTTAGAGACAACATGACCTAAGATGGTTAATTGACGAGCGGCAAAACGGCATTTTTTTAAGTTCAGCTGCAGGCCGGCGTCAGAGAGGCAGGTCAAGACGTGCTTCAAACGGGAGAGGTGGGTGTCAAAGTGCGGGGAAAAGACCACAATGTCGTCGAGGTAGCAAAGGCATGTCTTCCACTTAAGTCCGCGCAAAATGGTGTCCATCATCCTCTCAAAAGTCGCGGGGGCGTTACAAAGCCCGAAGGGCATCACCGTAAATTCATACAAGCCATCCGGTGTCACAAAGGCGGTTTTGGGGCGATCGGCTTCTTTCATAGGAACTTGCCAGTATCCGGAACGCAAATCAAGAGATGAAAAGAGTTCGGCCCCTTGCAAAGAGTCCAGAGCGTCGTCTATGCGCGGGAGGGGATAGACATCTTAGCGCGTAATCTTATTAAGGCGGCGGTAATCTACACAGAAGCGTATGGAGCCATCCTTCTTTTTGACGAGCACCACAGGCGACGCCCATGGGCTGCTTGAGGGCTGAATGACGCCGCTCTGGAGCATCTTGTCGACTTGGTCTTCAATAACTTGGCGCTCGGCGACAGACACACGATAGGGACGTTGTCGCAGCGGTGCGTGGTCACCTGTGTCGATGGCATGGGTGACAGTGGAAGTTTGGCCCAAGGAACTTTGATGTGAGTCAAATGATGAGCGAAACTGATTAAGTAAAGTGAGAAGCTGTGCCCTTTGCGGCACTGGAAGGTTGTCGTCGATGGAGCGAAGGAATGCTTCGGTTGAGGAGGGATCGGGCGCAGCAGTAGGTGGGCTGAGTGCGGCTATGGAGAGGTGCGGCGCGTCGTCCGTCTCTTCGCGGATGAGCAGAGACGCGAATGGTTGTACCGTACCGAGACATTCACCTAGGCGCAAGGCGTTGGGGAACGAGAATTGGTTAGACACGAACAGTACGGAGAGGCCAGCGGATATAGTCAGTACAGCGTATGGCAGAGGCAGACACTTGCGGTGCAGAAAGATAGGGGACGGAGTGAAGAGGACAGTGTCGTCGCGAAGAGGGCCGCAAGAGAGGGGTACGAGGACTGAAGAGCAGGGAGGCAGGTCAATGTCTTCGGCAACTAGGGCCTTAACACAGGCACCAGGAGGGGCAGTGTCCAAGACAGCTTCGGGCAGGTGAGAGAACTCGACTTCAGCTCGAGCACAATCGATGATAGCAGCATGGCGCGATAGGAAATCCCAGCCCAGGATAACAGCATGAGAACAGCAGGGCAGTACGACGAATTCGACGGCATAAATGGTCCCCTGGATTACAACGCGAGCGGTACACGCTGCTGACGGCTGGATGTTCTGAGCGCTGGCGGTGCGCAGTGAGAGTCCAGCAATTGGCGTCCTTACTTTTCTTAAAGAACTACACAGCTTTGCGTCCATGACGGAAACGGCAGCACCAGTGTCGACAAGCGCCATGACAGAAACGCCGTCGACGGAAATTTCAATGAGGTTAGCGGCTGACGGATGAGGCCTTTCGAAGTTCGTTGTGGACGCAGTTCTCGCCTCAGGAACTGCGGCGCCTAGTTTTCCTCCTGGTTAGCGGTGGGGCGACGTCGCATAGGCGAAATAGACCGGCGTCGTGGAGAAGAGGGCCGGCGGCTGGAGAGGGTAGAACGGTCCGGCGAGGAAGTACGACTTTGCGGCGGCGCAGCTGGTACAGAGTACTGACTCGGTGGGGGCCAGTACCCAGGAGCTTGGGGAGGAATTTCCGCGTCCGGGAGACGACGGCGGCAATGCCGAGCTACATGACCTGGGAGACCACAAAAGAAGCAAATCGGCCGATTGTCCGTTGTGCGCCAGGAATCGCTGACCCTTGGAGTAGGTCGTCGGTAAGCCACTGGCCCTCGCAAATGCGCCGGAGGCGCACTATAGATTGGCGGCTGCGGTCTTGCTACGACATCGGCATATGTCACTGGAGCCGCGACAGGAGGCGGTCTCGCGACGGCTTCGGCATATGTGAGCGGAGCCGCCACAGGTTGTGGTCTGGCGACAACGTCAGCGTATGTCAGCGGAACCGTGACAGGTGGTAACGGATGAGCCGGTGGAAGAGCCTCAGCAACTTGCTCTTGAATTGTATGTCGGAGCGCTGGAGTCAGATATGATGGTCGGTCGTGAGCGCTCGGCAGAAAGGAAAGTTGACGTGCCACTTCTTCCCGCACGAAGTCTTTAATCTGCTGTAGCAGCGAGGGGTCAGGAGCAGGCGTGAGCCCAGCGAGCGACTCAACCTGCTGTGGCCGCTGGCGTGTCAGAATCCGCTGCTTGCGCAACTGCTCAAAGCTTTGACACAGCGTGACGACTTCAGCAACGGTACGCAAGTCGCGCGCTAGAAGCATCTGAAAAGCGTCGTCATCGATGCCTTTCAAGATGTGTTGGATCTTGTCGGCTTCCGACATACGAGCGTTGACCCGCTTGCACAAGTCGACGACATCTTCAATGTAGCTAGTGAAGCTTTCACTAGCCTGCTGAGATCGTTCACGCAATCGCTGTTCGGCTCGGAGTTGCCTGACAGCCGGTCGACCAAATACGTCTGCAAATTTAGTCTTAAAAATGGACCAGGTTTGAATATCTGCCTCATGGTTGCGATACCAGAGGTTAGCCACACCGGCGAGATAAAAGATGACGTTGTTTAGCTTCGTCACATCGTCCCATTTGTTGTATACGCTCACCCGCTCGTACGATGTGAGCCAATCTTCCACATCGTTCTCGTCAGTCCCGCTGAAAATGGTCCGGTCCCGTTGACGAAGAGAGCCGGCACAGATGACAGCGTGGCCCACTTGTACGGCCTGGTGTTGGACGTCCTCAGGCATCGTGCGCGCCGGGAGAGCACGACTACGGAGCTCCAGGGCCGATGTTTTTACCCGGCTCCTCCACCAAATGTAACGGGGGGTTTATTACGAGGTACTGGGGCGACGGGAACGGCAACGGCAGCAGTCTGGGATCAGATCGGCAAAAGACACACAAGCGTAGCGCTGGCAAAAACTCTCGAGAACACTGTCACCTCGTCTTCGTCTTTTCAAATCATCAGACGCATCTTCTTCTTTAGCCTTACATATTATATATTGCGATAGGCGATCGCCTCCTCAGTAGGTGCTGTTGCTATAACACTTCAGGCGTTGTCTTTTAAACTTGCTTTTATTTTGTAGAAGCTAATGTGCCAACACCGCGGGAGTATTGCTAATGGCTCATAGTAGGCAGTGGTCGAATACAATGCTACTACGGGTATCGTCGCGGTTACTCCACACTTTTACTGCAGAAATATACGAGCGCTCCGGCTGAGCAATTCACGGTGATTAAGGCAAGGGTAACCCCGCTGGAGGTAAAATAACGCTCGGCGCACTAGCGACTGCTTCAAACAGCGGCTTAATCTGGAGTGCGGAGTTGGCTCGAAATCATCGCGGCTCACGAGTTGCAGTTATGCGCGGAGTCGAGCACCGTCATTTTTCCCCAACGGAAAGCGCATGAAGCGTTTTCCATCATTCTGGGAGTTGAAACAGCCAACAACGCAGCAAAACGGCATCCTCGTATGCTCTTGTGCAGCTGAAATGCTGCGAGGCGCGGGATCCCCGGTCACTGAGTCGGTCACCGGCAGCACTCGCAGCGTCGCAGCACTAGGACTACCACAGTTGCCCGACTGAAAACGCATAAGCCACAAAATGGCAGCCCCCATGAACCGTCGCCGTGTAAACAAATATCACGTGATGCAAACTGACCAATGATCGTGGCGGCGGCACAGAACAATAGGAGAAAAGAGTGCCGGTACTCTAAGTCTTTATTTAGTGACTCTAATTTCGACCACCTGGGGTTCTTTAACGTGCACTGACATCGCAGAGCACACGGGCGCCTTAACGTTTTTCCTCCATAAAAACGCAGCCGCCGCGGTCAGGTTCGAACCCGGGAACTCCTGGTTCGAACCTGACCGCGGCGATTTAAAAATTGTTTTAGCGTTTAGGGCCCGTGTCGCAGAAAAGACGGTGCCTTCGTTGGCGTTGGCCGTGAGCGAAAAATCCCAGAAGCATTGCGCGCGGCGGAACTGAAGGTCCAACTCCAGCGTACGCGAAGCGCGCCGCTAGCCCAGTGATGCAAAAAATTAGCAGTGGCTTAGCTATGCTATGCCTAGTATATGTAGCGAAAGCGGCTAGGAGCCGCTTCTTCCTTTCCGCATCCTGTCGGCGCCGCTTGGCGAGTCGCGCTTCGCGCTCCTCTGCACAGTCTCCGCCGCTCTCTTGGCTCACGCTCCTGGCTAGCCTTATAGCAAGCAACGACTTCAGGGTCCGTCCAGTTCATTTCCCGAAGCCTACATTGATGCCGCAACGAGCAAGGCTTCTCTTCTTCCACGGCTTGCTAACGACGGCGGAGAGAATCGTTACCCGTATTCATTCGACCCCATGCTCATGCGCAGTAAGGCGCAGAGCTATAGTCGTGGCTTCAACGAGCAGCGCGGGGAGGGGGCGAGGCGGCGGAATCGGCGGCAGTCGCGACGGCGGCGCAGCTATGACGTCACGCCCTGTGCACCTGTGGCGAAACTCGCGCTTGCGCAGTAGCAGCACATGGCCAAGACGGGCGAAATCGCTCCGGCTAGCGTGTGTAGCTTTCGCTACAAAAGCGAATGGAACAGAGCGTGAGAGAGAAAAACTTTATTGCCACAGAATGTCGGGATTTAGGGCAGTTGGGCTTCGTGTGGCCCCCATGAGCCCACGAAACGAACGCCAGTTGGATGGTCTTGTTTGGCCTTTTCTGGAGCTGGTTCCATCCCTCCTCGGAGGGATGCTGGCAGTAAGATTCGTGGGGGCGGGTTTACCGCACAACCCCAGAGGATATGCGCCTGGCTGGCGACTTCTCGCTGGTTAAATTTTTAGCAGGCGGTGTCTTCTGCCCGTCGGTGACCAGAGATTGTCTAGAATGACTAAGTATCCAGTGTCTGCAACCTGCAGACCATGGTTGCTTGCGCTCGATTTAAGTCGAGGTAGGGAAACAGTCCACTTAACTGCGCATAAAGCCATCCTTGAACATGCCGTGGGATTCATGCCATGGCAAGGAACACTTAAAGCTGCAGTGGGGCTTTAAGCAAATATAGTAATTTTTCTTCATAGGTTCGTCAGCGCTTGAAAAGTTCTGGACGAAATATTCAGCCATCTTACATGCTGCGCAATTTTTTTAAGTTAATGCTTACATATTGACCATTTTTTTAAACAAAAATGTGACCCAAGATTGCATGAATGAAAGGAGTTTGAAGTGTCTCGTGATTGGGAATATGGAAATTGCGGACAGTGCTGTTCTTCCTTTCTTCTTTCACTCTCTCCTTTATTCCTTTCCTTACGGCGCCGTTCAGGTGTCCAACGATATATGAGACAGATACTGCGTCATTTTCTTTCCCCAAAAAACCAATAATTAATTATTAGGGCAGTGCTGTAAAAAACTGCTACCTTATGTCGTCCTTGAACTAGAGACAGGCGGAAGGCGATGCGTGCATTAAAATCAAGAGAGAGAATAAACTTTATCAACATAAATTAATTACGCGAGTGGTTCGGCCAGCTCCGGGAAACCATTGGCGAATACGGCCGTCTATGCCTGACCGTTTAGCTCGTGCTGGATGGGGGAGCTCTGTGTGAGCCAGCTTCGCCTCCCAGTGCTCATGCCTGAGTTCCGATAAACTGTGTTTTACGTCGCTCGGGGCAGTTCCAAACCCTGTGGAGCATGTCTGAAATCTCTCGGAAGGCCGGGCATGCCTTTGCTGGTTATTGCGCGGGCCGAGTGTTATTGTGTCGAGCTCAATTTTGTAATGTGCGGGCTTGCATGTTTCGCCATATAGTGGCTTCCTCACGAGTGAGGTCTTTGTGGAGGGCTCCGTATTTCCAGCGACTAAGGCGGTGGTAGTCTATGGTAGTGGTAGGCGGTGGTAGTTTCGGAGGTGGATGGCGACGGGGCTCGGAATGCATGGCCACGAGCTATCCTCTCAGCCGCCTCATTGCCCTCTATGCCTTCGATGGGCAGGGATCCACAGACGGGTGACGGGTGTGAGTACCGGTCGTCGTCTGTTGTTGCCAGGAAGAAGGAAAAGGAAAGTGCACAGGCCTGCCCACTGGCTTAAGCCGAGCCACAATCGCTATCACGTGCTGATAGTAGGAGAGTTCAAAGATGGGATGGGGGGGGGGGAGACAGGATAGTAAAGACGCGCGGTATAAAGACCAAGGCCGATCCCAGAGGCAGTGCAATACCGGGCCAACCGGTGACGGAAGTGAAGCAACCTTCAAACTCTCCGCCACAATTCCAAAAATAAGTCCGGTTGGGACCCGTAACAGATATTCTACGGGGTCCCCTTGTGAGTACCGGGAGTGCGATTCCTCATGATGTGGGCGGCCGCTTGGCAGAGTTCCCCATTGAGGTACGCCTTGCAGGCTTGCTGAGAATCGCTCATGATTGTAGTGATTTGCTGGGTGGGATGAGCGTGCTAGAGGCAAGTGCGATTGCATCTTCCTCAGCGTCCGCTGTGCTCTTCCTGCTTTGAACCGTGGCGTTGGCTATCTCCTTTCCCTAGGTTGGTTTTGACGGTTGCTACCGCAGTCGCCCAACCTTGGTAGGGCGCCTGGCGTCAGTGAATAATAATAATAATTGGTTTTTGGGGAAAGGAAATGGCGCAGTATCTGTCTCATATATCTTTGGACACCTGAACCGCGCCGTAAGGGAAGGGATATAGGAGGGAGTGAAAGACGAAAGGAAGAATAGGTGCCGTAGTGGAGGGCTCCGGAATAATTTCGACCACCTGGGGATCTTTAACGTGCACTGACATCGCACAGCGCACGGGCGCCTTAGCGTTTTTCCTCCATAAAAACGCAGCCGCCGCGGTCGGGTTCGAACCCGGGAACTCCGGATCAGTAGTCGAGCGCCCTAACCACTGAGCCAAGAATATCTGTTTTGCGGCGTATGACCTTGTGTTATATTTGCTTGGCTCATGCCTTTCGTCGTGCACCGTGGTGTATGGGGTCCAAATTGTTTGGAATTGGGAAGAAGTGATACTCTCCGCCGGTGGCCAAGGGTAGCTGGTCCGTGGTGCGTGAACGTTTTCTGTGTGGGGGTGACGTCCCAGCCGCTGAAGGGCCCTGATGCCTGTACAGCTGATGCACAGGCGGCATTCTTGAGCAGTTATGGGAGCTTCCTTGTGCTCCGCATAGGTGGCGGTGGTGAAAACATTTATTGCCAAGCAATACAGAAGGGTGCCTCATGCGCCGAACATGGCATGAGGCAACCCTTAGGGGGCTGCCCTTAAAGGGCAAAGGAAAGCCCTTGGAGGGTTATCCGCTTCGAAGGCGCTCGTGTGCTGTGCGATGTCAGTGCACGTTAAAGATCCCCAGGTGGTCGAAACTATTCCGGAGCCCTCCACTACGGCACCTCTTTCTTCCTTTCTTCTTTCACTCCCTCCTTTATCCCTTCTCTTACGGCGTGGTTCAGGTGTCCGACGATATGTGAGACAGATACTGCGCCATTTCCTTTCCAAAAAACAATTTTCATTTTCAAGGCGCCCATGGCATGGATGGCATCGGTTGGCGCAGATTTCGGAAGACCGAGTGCGATTTTATAGGACTTGCGGATTTGGGGTTCTATTTTCTCCTCTTCCGTCCTGGTGGTATTGTGGAAGGGTAACAAGGAAGGGTGGGAAATTTTGAAGCGAAAGCTTCACTGGGCAAGCTGCGGCGCGTTTTGCGTACGCTGGAATTTGACGCACAGGCGTTCCACCACGCGCCGTCGACATCGCCGGGCATGGTTCGGGTGTCCACCGATATATGTGAGACCGTTACAGCGCCATTTCCTTTCTGGCAGTGGTTTTATTGAAAATAATGGTAAAAAGGAAGGAAAAGATTTTTGCTAGCCCCGGCATCTGCCGTCGATACTGAAGCACCTGAGCTGGGGCAGCGGATCTCCTTTCTGAAAAGCATTTTTCTAAACCAATTCAATTTTCTTTGAAAGCAAAGTAAAGACGCTTAACTGGCTCCCTGGGACAGCGGGCACCTCAGTCGCGATTTAACCTATGTGGCGGTAATGACAGAGGAGGAATAATTTTGCCCGCCCTGGGAGAATTTGGGCAATCCCAAATATTTATAGCAGCAAAACCTGGGAGACCCTAGTAAGAAACCCGGACCCTGAGCTCCAGCGCACCGCCATCCATCTGGCGGAAGAGGTCGCTACCAGTCAAGGACTGCCAGCCAGTCTCTAACTGCGGACGCGCAGCTCCCCGTCTCCCAGGCCTGCGTGCCGTGGGCGGGGAGAAATGTCTTTCCTGGTGGAAATTAAACTTGTTCAATCAATCAATCAATCAATCAATCAATCAAAAATGAAGGAATAAGCTTTCTTAGGCTTTTCTGGTATAGACAGATGTGCGCTGCACGCGTTGGCATTCACAACGATGTAGCAGAATCGCGGCACTGAAGCTATAGACCGTAGGCGTTCATTGCGTTCGTCGGCCTTGACGACGTTCTAGACTCTGATGATTTTGAAGAAAGGAAGGCGCACAACTGGTTCCCTGGGACAGCGGACGCCTCAATCGCGCTTTGAGGTACGTGAAGGTGGTGAGAGAGAGAGAGAGATGTGGGCTGCATGCATTAGCGGTGGCAGCGTTGTGGCAGGCACGCGGCACTGCAACAGTAGGCCGCAGCCTTCATTGGGTTACCAACCTCTCGGAATCAACCATTATAAACTGCCACCTGCTAGGGTGGCAGGCTGGGCGCACTGCCTATCCAGTGTGAGGAACGCCACGCCAAGCAGCGTCTAGCTGCCCGATGCACCACAGCTTTCGCAGTAGCTCTTTAGCAGTAGCTGAACCACAGCTAATTTTTTAAATCGAAAGCTGTAATAGCTTTGTACAAGGCATTTAGCAGAAGTAATTTAGGGCGCACAACGGCAGCCTTGTTAGGTGGACATGAACGCCACGTACCTAAAAGCGCGAATCAGGTGCCCACTGCGAAGGTTTAGACTAGTAATAAAAAAAAACATTGGGAACTGCACTATTTAATTGCTTTAGACTGCTAATAAGAATACACTGGGAACTACACTATTTGCTTCGTGCAAGCGGGCCGTGGAGTGAGTCAGTGCGCCAGGAACAGGATCGAACCGATAGATAGACAGACAATAATAGTTTTGTCGGGGAGGAGTAGAAGGAGGAAAATCTCTATTAAAAAGACGGGGAGTGGTTCGGGCTTATGGGTGGGGCTCTTATTCCAGGGCTCCACCGGCTTCAGCTGCCCTGCGTACTTGTTGTATAGGACCCTTTGGTCCTCCAGGTTATCGCTGGTCGGCAGTGCCTCCCACCGCACAAAAGACAGACGGAGCCCCTCATAACGCAGCAGGCAACCCCTTGAGACGGCTGCACGAGCCGAGTCTGAAAAAAATTTGCTGATGGCCTAGCTCTGTTCGGCCAGGATATACGTAGCGAAAGCGCGGCGACTTCTGCATCAGAAGAGTGCATTCACTAGATGCGCCTTTATTCATGGTTAAAGCTTGAGCCGTCGTGGTCGAGTGGTAGCGTCTCCGCCTCAAACGCCAAAGCCCGGTTCGATTCCGAGTCTGGGCACAGGTTTTTTTTTTTTATTCACTGAGTGTGCGGGGAGTTTCAGTGGCTCCCATAGATGCCGCCACCGAATACGTTGGTTAGCGGTTAAGCGCAGGCTCTTTTAAGGCGCGTTTATACTCCGGCGTAACGCGCGCGCGCGCGCTGCACAACGACGTCACGTCGGCCAAAGGGAGACCCTCTATACTCCAACTCGCTTCACCGCCGCGCGTTCGGCGGCTTCGGCGCACTGTGACCGCACTGGCGGCGACTTGGAGCATGTCTCTATTTCGCGCCGAGTGCGCCAGCCGCCGTCGGCCCCGCCAGGCCGGTTCGGCTCCGCGGCTAGGCGCTCGTTGTGACGTCATGTGCCTCCTCGGAGTACCGCCACGGCGAAATCGCATGTTCGCGGCCAGTAAGCTTTCGCTTTAAAAAAATTAAAAATGTTTTTTTGGGGAAATGAAATGGCGCAGTATCTGTCTCACATATCGGCGCACACCTGAACCGCGCCGTAAGGGAAGGGATAAAGAGGGGAGTGAAAGAAGAAAGGCCCGGCTCCAAGCTGGCCTCGCGGTCTCCCACTCCTCATCGGTAGTGATTAGGGGGAAGGGGGTGATAGGGCAGGCCCACAGGATGCGGGATAAGGCAGCATGCCCAGTCCGCCACGGTGGCCAAGTGGCTAGGGCGCTCGGCTACTGACCCGGAGCACCCGAGTTCGAACCCGACCGCGGCGGCCGCGTTTGAATGGAGGCAAAACGCAAAAGGCGCCCGTGTGCTGTGCGATGTCAGTGCACGTTAGAGATCCCCAGGTGGTCGAAATTATTCCGGAAAACTCTACTACAGCACCTCTTCCTTTCTTTCAATCATTCCTTTATCCTTTCCCTTACGGCGCAGCTCAGGTGTCCGGCGAGTAGTAGTAGTAGAAAACATTTATTCCAAAAAGGTAGGATAGAGAGGCGAAAATACAGATTTTGGGTGGAGTCCTTATTTCAGGACCTCAATATCCACCGCAGTTGCTCTTGCCTAGGATATCAGCTTTCGCTGCGTCGCCAAGTCAGAGCTGAGCGGGGCAGACTCCCACTGTTCCTCGGAGTGATGTTTGTCTAGTTCGGGGGGCTTGGGACCGGAGCAGCCCCATGTTATATATGTTGTTGGAATTCCGCCACACCAGGGGCAGATTCTGTCATATCTGTCGGGGAAGATGATGTGGTACTTGTGTAGGTTAGGAAATGTGTTCGTCTGTAGTTGTCGCCATTCCCTCGCCTCTGCCGCCGTTAGCTTACGGTGTGGTGGGGGATAGACTTGTCTTTGTGTTCGGAGAAAGAGGAGGCGCTCGCCGTACGTAGAGGGGAGAGGGGTGAGGTCGGGGAGGTTAGTCGCTCGGTTGGTATATCCTCGAGCTAGACTGTCCGCGGCCTCATTTCCCTCGAGCCCCTCGTGCCCAGGAGTCCAAGTTAGTTGGTGCTTGCATGTGGAATTTTGAACTTGTGGGGTAGTCAGAATGGGAGCGACGGAGTGTGGAAGTCTGCCAGAGAGGAAGAGGCGACACGCGGACTGGGAGTCGGTAATAATTTTAACTCATTTCCCGTGGCATCGTCGTGCTGGATGGCGAGGGCAATTGCAGCAGTTTCTGCTACTGTGGGAGAGCAGTTTCGTAGGGAGGAGCTGGCGATTTCCTTGAAATTGGTGTCCAAGACGACCGCCACCGCGTTTGTAGAATCGTTTTTGATGTAGTTGATGTAGCTTTGATGTAGTTGAAGGTCTTGGGTCCGCAATCGAGGGCGTTGAGCTCTTTCAAGATGGCGTCGAGAGAAACGTTGTCAAAAGCGCCTTTCAGATCAAGTGCCATAATTATGTGCTCGCCACCTCTCGGGATGTTACTGAGTACTTCTTCCTTGAGAAGGAGGAAAGCGTCTTGCGTAGAAAGACCTTTCCTGAATCCGATCATAATGGGTGGAAAGAGGTTGTTGTCCTCTATGTAGTTTTGGAGGCGGGTCTGGATAACGCGCTTGTATAGTTTGCCCAGGCAAGAGGTGAGAGAGATGGGTCGTAATGCTTCCAGGCTTGGTGATTTGCCTGGTTTTGGGATAGTCACGATTTCGGAGTGTTTCCACTCTGCAGGGAGTTCTCCCGCCTCCCATAGGGTGTCATTTATGTAGGTAGTGAGGACCTCGATCAGCGACTTGCCCAGGTTTCGAATCATCCCATTTGTGATCTTGTCCGCGCCAGCTGCCGTGTTGCTTGTGGCAGATCGAGCCGCGGCGTAAACTTCGGCAGTGGTGATGGGGGCGCCCAGCCTCTCATTTGGGCCTCCCGTGTACGAGATTGTGCTGGGAGGATGGGGGGTGCCGATGTTCAGAACGAAGGTGCTCTTGCGGCCCCTCCTCTTGGGAATGACATCGATCATGTTGTAGTTGATCTCCTGTTCTCTCAAGGAGTGCTCTACCACCGTGATGTCCTTAGAAACAAGGGTGGCAACTTTTGGCGAGCTCGCGTTGTGGACTGCGTAATATCCTGGGAGAGTCGGCGCCGGGTCGGCTCCTACCTCTTGCAGGCAGATTATATTGGGTCGAATGGGGGTGACATTGATGTGTTGTTTCAAGAGGCTTTGTTTTCTCCTGAAGCTTCGGCAATTCCATTGCCAGATCTCTAGGCGGTAAGGAGTGCCTGATTTATAGAGCGGAGCCATCATGGTGGCTGGTAAAGCCCCTGACAGATTCGTTGTCGCTACTCATAGCAAAAAACACTTCGATCCCGCGTTCAGTGGCAGGTGCAAACACTGTGGGGAGGTGGCTGACACCTACCACATGGTTTGGGCTTGCCAGCGCAACTCAGCTCCCCCCCGCAGCCCTACCAGAGAGGAATGGGAGGCGGCCCTGCTTGGCTGTTCGGACCTTCAGTCCCAAATGGCTTTGGTCAAGAGGGCTAAGCTGGCGGCTTCGACCAATGGTGTCCCGGAATAAGGACTCCACCCATTGCGGGGCTCTTTATAGAGCCTCACCTCTTTCATTAAATAAAGGCTTTTCACCACCACCACCGCGGTCGCGGACCGGTAGGTTTTTGCTCGAGGGTTGTCAGAGCTGGTGTCCGGCGAGATGTGACAGATACTACGCCATTTCCTTTCCCCAAAAACAAATTTTCAATTTTTCGCGGTGGCTCAGTGGTTAGGGCGCTCGACTACTGATCCGGAGTTCCCGGGTTCGAACCCGACCGCGGCGGCTGCGTTTTTATGGAGGAAAAACGCTAAGGCGCCCGTGTGCTGTGCGATGTCAGTGCACGTTAAAGATCCCCAGGTGGTCGAAATTAGGCCGGAGCCCTCCACTACGGCACCTATTCTTCCTTTCTTCTTTCACTCCCTCCTTTATCCCTTCCCTTACGGCGCGGTTCAGGTGTCCAAAGATATATGAGACAGATACTGCGCCATTTCCTTTAAAAAAAAAAACAACGATTACTATTTCAACCACTCCATTATGGAAGGGATGAAGGATGGAACGAAACAAGAAAGAAATAAAGAAAGGAAGGAAGAGGTTCCATTAAGCATGGCTCCGGAATAGTTTGGGCCACCAGGGGCCTTTAAAACGCACTGACATCGCATAGCACATGAGCTCATTATGCGTCTGAGTCTCCATGCAAACGCAGCAGCGCAGCCGATTGAACCCGGGTCCTGCGACTCATTAGCCGAGCGACGTAAGCATTGAGCCAGTGCGGCGGATATGCCTTTTTGGTGGAGACCGCACCTGCACCGTAAGGAAGGAATGAGCGGGAAAGCGCGAGAACAGGTGCAGTAGTGCACGTGGGAGAACAAGGGCGACTGACCTGGGCGTTGATAGTTCCGGAGATGTGGCAGATTAAAACGTCCGTGGCGGGGCACATGTCCCAACGGTGGCCGCGCTGTTGGCATACCTTACACATTTGCCAGCTGGCTTGATGGGATAACAGGCCAGTTCACCGCCCTGGAATACCACTGAGCTGGGGACGTGTTTCGTGTTGAAGGTCGGCACCACCGTGCGGGTGGTTCCGGGCATCCTGGCATGGTGGAGCTCCACCCCGCTTTGAAGGGAATCCATATGTCGTACATCGAGGTGGAAGTTGGAGAAATTGGTCTCCAAAGCAAAACGCCCGACACATCCCACCACACACATCAAGTAACCGCAGCCACACCAAGTATGCCAAAGCCGTCCCCAAGCCAAGATGCTCGTCACCTCACCCAGCCGTCCTCTATGGTTCAGCTCAGAAGGTGAATTCGAGCTCTCATGGGGACGCATGCCTTCTCCCCTACGTCAGGGGGGGGGGGTCAAGCCGAAACCCCAGGTCCCGCCCAAGGCCTCGCCTAAGCCCAAGGCCCAGCTGACCGGCAGCTACAAACCCGGCCCCAGCCAGAGCTCCACCACGACTCAGTTCAGGACCACAGAGGAAAGCCAAAGCCAGTCAGGTGTCGCTTCCCAAGCCCCACCCACTAATAACACGCAAGTAACTTAACATCAAACAGAAATACACCAACTCAGCACCCGCTTACAAAAATTGGAAGCCTAAATCAAACCTCTCACCACACCCTCCTCCTCTTCGTCCATGGTTTAGCTCGCGCCAAAAGAGTAACAAACCGCCGATAGTATTCGCTAACCTGAACGACCACATTGACAGCTTTACCCCAAGGGACGTTACACCCCCACACACTATAGTGCCGCTTCCAGCGCTATAGGCTGCGGTTGTAACTGACTGAACATGTGTTATTTTTTAAATGCTCACCTGTCTTTTACTGTTTTTTTTTCTTCAACAGTTGTGTGATGCGCTGCGTGCTTGCGGTTGAGTATTCATTTAAAAATGTAGAATTTATTTCTTTTTGTCATTGCGCCGCGCTGCCCTGTCTCGTAAAAAAGCATGAATACATGTGCGGACCAGTGTTAACTTTTAGATTGTAATTAATGAGCCACTCTATAGATACAAATAAATAAGATGAAATCTATGATCGCCGTTTCTCTGCCTTACCCGCCGCGGTGGCTCAGTGGTTAGGGCGCTCGACTACTGATCCGGAGTTCCCGGGTTTGAACCCGACCGCGGCGGCTGCGTTTTTATGGAGGAAGAACACTAAGGCTCCCGTGTGCTGTGCAATGTCAGCGCACGTTAAAGATCCCCAGGTGGTCGAAATTATTCCGGAGCCCTCCACTACGGCACCTCTTCCTTCCTTCTTTCACTCCCTCCTTTATTCCTTCCCTTACGCCAACGATATATGAGACAGATACTGCGCCATTTCCTTTCCCCAAAAAACCAATTATTATTATTAAGTGAAGCCCGACGAATCCATGAAAAAGCAGAAGGCTTACTCGCAGAGGGACCACGATTTTTCATACACAATATCACCGCTGTCAACCAGTTGCTGGTTGTGTGAGGCCATTGGAAAGCCCGGTTTATTCAGGTCCGCAGCTCTCGAATCAATTGATTGCAACAAATAAATAGAGCCGGGGGCAGCGAAGACGACAGCATAATTTATTTTAAACATCTGCAGGAGCTGTAAAAAACATACAACACTGCCGCCCAGCTGCTTTTGTACGGCCTGTGGTCCGCAGCTCCCCAGCTGGGGAATGTTGCTCATTAAAAAAAAAGACCAATCGGCTGAACGCACGGGACGTGTTTCGGAGCCCGCCACAGCATGCTAACGAGCAGCAACTTGTCATGCTAGGAGTTAGCGTGCGAACTCGCCTCCGAACTCCACTGCTGACCACGCTTAAGCCGTCAAAGACACACCGTAAGGTTAGCGCGGACTTGGGACAAAAGGGTGCGACGCGGCATGAGATACCCGTTGATTCCCGTGCGCGGCTACACTCGTAAAGGGAACGCGAACAATGGCTGCTCCTTCATTGTTCCACTCAACACGATCTCCGGCGTCTCCCAACTCTACCAAGCTAACTGAGGCCTAGTGTTCTCAGCAACGGCCCCGACTCAGCTCAGGCCCCATGATGAACAGAAGTGGTCACGCGTAACTAAAGTGTCGAGCTGTCATTTTGACACTTCAGTTCATCTAATGAATCCAAGAGCAAAAATACAAACTAGCTCACACAATGCTCGTCCCGACCGTGCGCGCGGCTGCCCCGACGGACGCGCACGACAATGGCCTCTCCCGCAATGCGCGAAACTGCGACCATGGCGTCAGCTTCCGTACCGAAGGGAAGCATCTTTCGTTGATGTATTTATCAACACGAAAAATATGCAACAGACCTTAGTAAGAGTGTACGGGTGCGCGGAAGCCCATAATTACTTAAATTTTTCACACTGCCCCCCCCCCCCGCCTCTTTGCCGAAAAAAAACCTCTGTCGTTAAAAATCATTCGATGAGACTTTTCCAATACCATAGGGCCATTTTATTAATATGACCAACTGGAATGTATTTTAGAGCATGAGATGGCTTTGCGAACAAGAATGCGTGGCGTTCGAGCCGTTGAGCGCATTCTTGAAAACGGCGCGAACAAAAAATTAGTGCAAGCGAGAGACAAGCAACATGTGTGCTGACTATTAACTGACCTTCTTGTCTGTCAAGGGACCTCAGCGCCCCTGTTGCCCGCCCCTTTTTCTGTGCAGTCTTTCGCAATGTTTTCAAGAATAAATCTGCACCAGAAATACCAAGATTCTACGCTTACGTTAAAAATTGATCCCGCTTTATTAACAATTATGCTGTTGCACCACCCACCACCGGCCTTTCTTGCAAGAGGGCTAGAGGGAATGGATTTGCTCAACGATGCCCAGAAGAAGTTTGGTTACATGTGGTAAGCTCGTAATAGGGACGGTATTACGGATCGCTCTCAATCGAAACTGTCTCAAATAGTGTCTCATTTGCCCCTCTCCTATTGGTCGGCCGTGGGTGGCGGCCATTTTGCTTTTTTGGGTCACTGACTGACGTCGTAGATGGCCCAGAAGTGTTGAGGTTGGCCACCTAATTATGCGGGCAGATTGAGAAGATTTTTTGAGACTGTGAAATGTAGTCTCAAAGCGTTTGAGACAGAAAATGGTGGCTGTTTACATCGTCGTATACGCGGGTGATCGCGCGAGCAACGGTGTCGGGGGGTGCATGAAGACGACTTCGACGCGCGGGACGAGTTATTTCGACGCTTCGACTTAAGAAGGAGACTGCGCAGTGGCTGTGCGACGAACTCGCCGTTGAACTGGGAGGTGCGCGGGTGAGTGCGCTGTCAGTTAAGCGACAGGTGCTGTGCGCGCTGCGCTTCTTCGCCTCCGGTGGGTTTCAAGGCGCCGTTGGAAATGAAGAAAACGTCGGCGCAGCCCAATCGACTGTGAACAAGCCTTTGCGGCGGGCAGCGGAGACCAATGTCAACGTTCGGTCACAGAAGGGGTGTGTTCGCTTTCCGGGGAGACCCGAGGAGAAGGCGGCGGCGAAGGAGGGCTTCCTTTGCCTAAACGTTCGCCGCGGCAGCATCCCCGGCGTCGTCGGGTGTGTCGATTGGGCACTCATCCCTACCAAGGAGTCTGGGGGCAGTGCTGCGAACGAGCCGCAAGCGGTTCTACGCTGCGAACGTGATATTGAGTATACCTCGGCCGCTGTTTTTGACCGCATGAGTTCAGCTACAAGTGCGGGCCTCGGCAGCGAGAGTGAGTACGGGCTGCGTGTTTTTCCTCAGATCTGTGGCGCGAACATGCGCATCCTGGCCGTGGACTCAAGCTGACCCGGATCCTTCCGCGACGCGTTCGTCTGCCGGCACTCCAAGGCGGAGGACGGCCCAGCTGGACGACGGTTTTTTTTTTTTCTGGGTAAGCAGTGAAAGAGCAGTGTCAACCGTCGGGCGACCTCAGTCACATATATTGAGCTCCTGCTAAAGCTACAAGAATCAGTCTGGCCAGTTACACCAATGCAGACACGTTACAGTACGGTACAGTGTATCGCCACCCTTTTGTTAATTATAATTGCAGCAGAAGCACCGGACACATATTACACTGTTGAAATGCATAGCCTTTCCTGTTGAAGAAACCAAAGCAAAATTCACCCGACAGCGCTTGTGTTTTGTAGGCAATCGTAGCGCATCATTTATATGAATATGGTGGTAAAAGACTGACCTTACAGCAGTGCTCACTTATACATCTCAATCCTACGTGTCTGAATGCTCTTAAATGTCATATTCAGCAAATACTGGATGTGGACTACTTGGCATGAGTCTTCTACTGTACAGCAGAGTGCCCTGTAAGGCTGTTGCGAACACTGAGAAAGGACATGCTTAGCTGCGTCATTTTTTGTTACGCAGGAGACTATGTCTACCCTCTGGAGCCATGGCTGCCTGCACCAGTTGCGTGGCATCAAAGACCTGACTCAGCAGAAGGCCTGTACAACACGCCACGTGCTTTCACACAATTTGTGGCTGAGCGCTGTATTGGTGTGCCGAAGAGCTGCTTCCGGTGCATTCAAGGGCACCGGATGCACCACTGCCAGTGGAAGTGGACAGTGCGCATCATCACCGCACGTGCTGCACTTCACAGCCTCTGTTTGGATGCGCCCATATCAGCAGAGGGTGCAGGAGAAACTGCCACTGACCCAGATAACAATGGGCCACCTCTAAATTGTGGTTACCTGGTAGAGACAGGATCCCTTCTCACCTGCCTCCTGGGAAGAGCAATGCGGTGCTGTACTTTTGGCCTCTCTAGGACGACCCATCTCCAGAGGCAGGCGTACCGAGAGATGGTGCAGCGACAGTTGCGATGGGACTAGCATCCAGAGACGACTCACCATGCTAGCGGGGGAGTCATATCAGCCACTGTTCCCCTGTTGCCACTGTCATTGCCTTGTATCAGTGCACAACACACATCTTCAAGTGTGTGAGCAACTGTGTGATGTGGTTGTGCCCTTGGCCAACCTGTGTGCAGCCAGAAGCCAGCAGTGACAAACAAGTGCCCCCACTGGCTGCCACTTCATTTTCAGTGTGTTTGCCAGTATACCTCCCAGTCCCACAGCAGCGTGTTGCACAGTCTCTTCCTGAAGGCGGAAAAGGTGTTGAGCAGCTCGCCCCAATTTCTGAAAAGGATCATTTTGAACTTTCTTTTGTCAATGCTTATGTCAGCCCACCTGCCCCTTCTCTGCTATCTCCTTCCAGCTTGGTGGAGTGCCTGTGGTTATTACCTGTGTGACGAACAGGCATGAACCAAACGTGTAGTGCTGGAATAAGGCATGAAATATTTGTGATGCTTGTTGGAATCTAAAGATACTCCAAAGTTGTTTTTATTGCATCATACATTCAGTAAGCGTGTTTATTTTTTAAGCATAGCATTTGGCACAAGTGTTTCTATTGCAGAAAAGGCAGTGTACATACAAGCATACTTTACCTTGATGTACAATTACCATATGGCATTTCTGAGTGCAGTTAAGAAAAAAAAATTTTGAAAAATTGAGTACAAAGTGCATGTTTTCTTTCATACAGAAACTACCTATACAATAAATATGGCGTAGTACAGTGTACATAATGCATTTCCAGGACTAGAAAACATTTTGGCACGTATAAGATGTGTAAATACCAAAGCTCAAAGTTCATGTGCATGTTCAAAGTGCATGTTTTCTTTCATACAGAGGCTACCTATACAATAAATACGGCATAGTACAGTGTACATAATGCATTTTCAGGACTAGAAAACATTTTGGCACATATAAGATGTGTAAATACCAAAGCTAAGCTTTTAGCTTAATGGTATGTGGCTAGGGGTTTCACTCTGTGCTAAAAGCTGTACCTACTGCAAGGAGACCGCTGTACAACAATGCATAATAAATATTGTAAGGTGCAGTGGCTACAATGACTGCTGAATGACTAGAACACCTTCACTGATAGACAAAGATGTGTAAACATCACAGACAAATCACCAAGGAGATGGTGTATGAGTAGAAATTAGTTTACAATCACAAATCATGCAACACCGTTACTGGAAATGATCTACAGCTCAAGAACATACAAACAGCTCCATTATGGGAAATTTTGAGCACTAGGTTATTGCCCCATAACTGACACCTAGCTTGGTTTGCATAACACAGGGCTATGAATTCTTGTCCATGATGACACGAGACGGTGACAATGCCGAGTGGCCAGACAAGCTCCTTATGCTATCGCACAATATGTGTGATAAGTGCAACTGCTTTCAAGCTACTTTTCGTCTCGGTATTTAATATCCTAGTCATTTTCAATTGGCTGTTCTCTTTCTAACTGGAGCGGCCTGTATACAGGGTCCCTCACCAAACCCAGTTATACCAACATCACTCCGCCTGCTGAGCAAAATATAATAACATATTACACATCACTGCCCTGTCCTACCTAGCTCACTGCCCTGGATTATATGCAGTTCAAGCGCTGTGTACCAACGAACATGAACAAACTTGCTCACCTTTCTGCCCAGTTGCAATTAGCCTCTACACAAGCCATACAAGCAAACTACTTGTTTCCTGGTTGGCCCTGGATCTACTACAAAATCAGCAAATAACGTTAATGGAACAAGCTCGTTCTCTCCTCGGTGACAATAGCGAAGTTGTCAAATCAAGTGCTTCCTTTCTCTCTAAACAAACTAAGTGGAGCATAAACATCACAATTGCTGCATCTTGCATAGGAAAAAAAAAAGAAACACCACAACAGCTGAACGTCAACCTAACGGAGCTACAAAAATACAAAGGAACATCAAGTGCTTATCCCGATGTGGGCGGCATCACTTGGTCACGAGGCAGAAGAGTGATTGCTGCCACAAAGGCAGACCGTGTCGGCTCTCATTTCCCGCACCGAGATTGCAAGCTATCAGCAGCTGCACCTGTCTGCTCCCGTCTGTCGGCAGTTGCTTCTATGTGATGATTCAGTTTTCTGGTATTTTCTAAAGAAAATAAACAGAACCACACGTCACTCGGTCATCAATAGGCGCCGACCGAGAACACAGACTAAAGTTGTCTTCGTCGATTTTCGAACCGACTGCTGCTTGTAAGTTGATGTCGGCCGGCCCGTGGCATTCACTGCCTTCAATCAGATTTTTCTGCGCACTTAAGACATCCGTAAAGTACCTTGATTTTAGACGACACGCAAAAAATCGGGAACTAGCCGTGGAATCAGCTGTTTTCTTGCAGGCTGCCATGTTCACGCGATACCACTGCCAGCGCGCCTTCATGGCGGAAGAAGTTACCCTACAGCAAAATTATTTGAAAAAATGAGAACGCTTCTAATTTTCCTTCCTGTTATTGACTTTACAACACAGTTTATTACCAAAATAAAACATTACTTGTTTTCTTCAGTGCGTTTTTGTTTATTTTTAGACTAACATGTTCACGATTTACAGCTGACAGCACACCTTAGCGGCAACAAAAGTAACTGAACAGCAAACTTAATTTCAAAGCTGAAAACACTGCTTGTTTAGCTTGGTGTTGTTGAGTTTGAAATACAGTTTCTTAGCAAAATAA